>NC_134362.1:47920216-47932716 GCF_048569485.1 Anomaloglossus baeobatrachus
TGGTGCAACCCAAGAGTTCAGGGGGCCATTTCTAACCCCAAAGCTGATGGAATTGTGCATTTTGATGTTCTCTTGGGCTGCAAACTGTTCTTGCACAGAGGCCCTTTTTTGTCTGTGTCCACCAGTGAGTTTAATGGAGGGACTTGGAGGGATAACTTCATCATCACTTCTCTTTTCTTGGGAGATAATCTGATGATAATGACTCGCCCCAGGGTTATGGGGTACTCTGTCCCGGGTAGTGTACTACTGGGATGTGTCACTGGGTAGCCGTTGCCTGGTTCCGTGACCCTGGGGGTCGCTTTAAAGGGGTTATATACAGGGGACTAGTAATAAAGTTTGTCGTGACGCCACTTGCGGGTTGCAGTTATGGTGATGGAGCCGCCGCTGCACGGTCTCTCCAATGGGGCTGGTGTTGACGGCAGCCTGGATGTTGCGCCCTCTGAAAGTAGGGCCGGGGCCCCCAGGGGTAGGTGATGGAATTAGGTGCAGAAAGAAGGTAGGGCACACAAGGGATTGCAGTGTAACTGTTTCTCTTTACTCACAGCAGTTGGATGGCTGGTACCTGGAGGAAGGCTGGTGTTCACCTCTGCTTCCCTTAGTCCCAGTGCCGGTTGGTGACCTGGTGGCTTCTTTCCCCTGCACCCTTCTCAAGTTGGTGGGTCCCTGTGGCTTGGAGCGTCTGGGGGTCCCCTCCTGGTAGTCTCTCAGTCTCTGGTCCGTGCGGCGGGCAGTGTGAACCCTGTAGGGTCAGTGCTCTGTTCCGGTCCCTGGTTCTCCCATTACTGCTGGTGCCCCCGGACTTCTACAGTCAGTGAGGTTCTGGATGGTCCCCTCACTGTGCAGATTTTATCAGGTCTGCCTGGAGCGTTTGCCTGACCTAGGGCTCTGTACCCAGTCGGTGCAATGGTTCCGAGAGTACTCCACCGTACTCCTTCAGCAACCACATGCCTGGGCCCTCAGGTCACTGTTACACACTCCCGTCAGTACGGTTACGTCCGTCTCCTCTCACTTCTACTTACTAACTGTCCCCTCTCACCTGGTTGTTGTCTAGCGGACTGGATCGGCTCCACCCCTAGGTGACCATCCATTAGGTCAAACTCTATTCTGTTACCAGTCCTTGGGGATGGGGGAAAAAACTGGGATTTTAATGTTTTGCTTTTACAGGCACTGGTCTTCCAGATCCCTGGGGGTAGGCCCTGCATCTTTGACAGGATGCAGTACCTTGTAGTGCCCTGATGGGTTCAGGGGCGCTACAATGTCTTAAGACTGCAGTACAAATACAATTTGGCCTTTTTAGATATCAAGTTCAACAGTAAATCATTTTAATCGATGCAGCCACTGACAGTGTGATCAAAACCATCAGCAGCGGTGCGGTTACCAAAACTTTGTTGTGTTGACTTGCAGACAGACAGTAATTTGTCGTAGGAGCTGTGGTGCATCTCTCTGGGGTCCCCTGAAATGGAATCAATGCTAATTATCCGTGGTCTTTTATAAGAGCTGGCAGAGCCGCACGCCATGTGTCTCTCAGCTGCCCGGGCCTTGCTTTGCGCTGCAGTCATGCCTCGTCTATGGGTGCGGTCTCAGGAAGAAATAGTTTGAGTTTCTCTCCGTTTTGTACAATGTTGGGGTCTGATGAGCCCTTCTACCTCCTATACTGATGTTGCTAGCTCTTTGGATACATTGTAGTGCGATGCTGAGATGCTGATACAATGTTTTGTAAACATGCTCTCTGGGTTGCACTGCAGTATTTCTGTGCAGTGTGCAGCTTATCAGGAAATTGTGCTTTTCTTCTGATAACATCTGGAAATGATTCTAGTCCAGGTCACAAACAAGCCCCTTCCCCAATCTTGCACAGCAGGGGCCAGGAAACCCTCCCTTCTGCGAGCTGCTCTGATGCTTGTGCCCATGTTGTGCACACAGAACAGTTCTGTGCTATGCGCTTCTTTATTTTTTTTTTTTTCCTTTTGGGTGCGCCTGGCTTTGGAAATATATGGGTGTATCTTGTTCTGTATTTGTAGGATCGTACGTGTATATTTTATAGCGTAGAGCTGTGTATTAGAGAACGTATCTTTGTTTGTGTCTCCAGGCGTGTCCCCCTTAGGCTATACACCTTTTGTTGTCACCATGTGTGACCTTGCTGCATGCGGAAGTGACACTAAATCTCTTATAAACAGTGGAGCCTTCTCAATGGGAAAATTATATATTCCAACAAGTAACTCTGCCCAGACAGTTTATAGATGACTTCGTTCGGCTGTCGGCTATACCTCCTGGCTCCTCCACGCACATGCGCACTCGCCTCAATTGAATGTGCATGTGTTTTTAATGAGGTGCTCAGAATGAACCCCTGCCAGACACCTCTACTACAGACTTATTTTCCACTTAAGATCCAGCATATTGAAATTCAACATGTCCAATCCTTTCAACCCATGTCATACTGGTGGGGAGAGTCTGGCGGCCACATCAGATGGCTATTTGATCCTGCAAAAAAGGAGCGTAAAGCCAAGAGGCGATGTATAGTAAACTACAGTGTTTTTACTTCTTATAATTCAATGCACTTTTACAGTTTATCATGGTGAAAGCCTTGGTATCCCTGCAGGGGAATTGCTTTGGCTATGGGGGCCGCTTTTAGACGGAACAAGCTATGTTTGGAAGTTTGCGCACGGGGCCTGTTTACTACGTTTTTGGAGCAGAAACCCTCCAAATCTCAAACTTGGGGATAAAACTTATCAAAAAGACAGTGTGTGTATATATTATACTGTGTGTGTGTGTGTGTGTGAGATAGATGTATATGTATATGTATATATATGTGTATGTGTGTGTGTGTGTGTGTATATATATATATATATATATATATATATATATATATATATATAATATATGTGTATTATGTGTGTATGTATATATGTGTATATATATGTATATATATATTATATATATATAGTGTGTATGTATATATGTGTATATATATGTATATGTATATATATTATATATATATATATAATGTGTGTGTACATATACATAGTGTGTGTATGTATGTGTGTGTGTGTGTGTGTATATATATGTATATATATGTATATATATATGTATGTGTGTATATATATATATATGTGTGTATATATATATATATATATATATATATATATATATATATATATATATATATATATATATATATATATATATTTACACACATTTTTGTATATATATATATGTGAATCTATAATTTACACACACATAAAAATATATAATTTACAAGTTTACACAAACATATCTATCTCTAATATATATATATTATATTATATATATACACATACACACATTATATATATATATATATATATGTGTGTATGTGTATATATATATATATATAATGTGTGTATGTGTATATATATAATATAATGTATATATATATTAGAGATAGATATGTTTGTGTAAACTTGTAAATTATATATTTTCATGTGTGTGTAAATTATAGATTCTTTTATATATATGTATGTATGTATGTATGTGTGTGTGTGTGTGTGTGTGTGTGTGTGTGTGTGTAATATATGTATGTGTTATATATGACTTATAATATCCTGTTTTGTTTTTTTTCTCCAGTGCACAAATGCCATGCAAAACTATACATTTCTCCATAGTGACAGTATACAAACAAGCCCTGTTTTGTTTTGAGCCTGTGGTTATCGTGGACAGTCAATTCTTTCACTTTTTTAATGGGACATCGGAGTTATGACTTGCTGTTGAGCCAGTTGCCCGAACAGAGGGACTTGTGGTTTGGCCAAATGTGCATGTGTTTTCAGTGGGGGGAAAAGCAAAAGCCACCTGTAGCGGCTTCCTCTACTCCGAAAACTCGAGGATCAGGAATGTAAAGAGTGACAACTTTCAGGAAGTTATTTCATATTTCACCCACACTTTAAAGCGCACCAATCACCAGGAGTTTTCTATTAAACCTAAAGCCAGTGCTATACTGGCACTATCGGGCTGATTCTATACATACCTTTTAGTTGTCAGCTTGGATGTATAGGTTTTGAAACACAAGTGTCGCGGGCGGCGGGTCGCTGCGCTCGCTAACGCTCGGGTCCGGCGCTGCTGCTGCTCGGTGGCTCGAGCGGTGGGCCGGATCCGGGGACCCAAGCGGCGCTCCTCGCCCGTGAGTGAAAGGTGGTGGTTTGTTTGGGGATTGAGTCCGTGACGCCACCCACGGGTTGTGGTGAAGATGGGCACCACCGCTGCTGGTGACGGGGATCCGGGAGCGATGGTAGGTGACAGCTGGGATGTTGTTTTCCCCCTCCGTGGGTAGGGGTTGGTGGTCCCGGGGCCCGGTGGTGTGACGTGGAGGCAGGGTAAATGAGGTGCAGGGTTGCAGGGACAGCGCGGCGTGGTGCCAGATGGCATGGGTGTACTCACTCAGCAAGAGATGCACAAAGTCCTCGGTAAACCAAACGGCTGGATGGACGGGTCCTGCAGCCGGCTGCAGGGTCTCTCCCCGGACAGGTGATGGCGGCTGTCTTTCCCTGCACCTTTGTGTACTGTCTTGACTACGATGGGTCCCCAACGGTAGTCCGCTCCCCGGTGTATGGATGCCGGAGGAGCCCGTTTGCCTGCAGGCGCTGGGCCTTGGGTCTCAAGCCTTTGGCGGTAGCTGTATACCCTCACGGTGCGGACGGTTGCCTTCTAACGGGTCTTTGGTTGTTAGGAAACCCCTGGGTTTCCTGTCACACTCGGACTTTACTGTTGACAGCGACTCCAAGCCTAGTCGGGGTCCGATGGCCCTGCCTGTGTGTGCTGGCTTCACTTCGCTCCCCGGTCGGTACAGTGGGCCACTGCCCGACCCCGGTCCTACGGTTCCGTGTCGATCCACCACTCCTGCAGACGGCCACCACCGTCTGGCAACCTTGTTGTCAGTGCCTGGGCCACAAACCCAGACACTCTCCACTTCACTCCTCTCACTTCAACCTCCTGAACTTCACTGACTCCTTTTCCCGCCTCCAGGCCTGTGAACTCCTTGGTGGGCGGGGCCAACCGCTTGGCTCCGCCCCACCTGGTGTAGACATCAGACCCCGGAGGGAGGCAACAAGGGTTTTGTTTGGCTAATGTTACTGTCTAGTGGCGGTGGGGGTGTATGTATGTTACCTGTGACGACCTGGCTAGTCCAGGGCGCCACACAAGCAAGTAAAGTTTATAAAATGAGCAGCATTTTGAATGACAGCAGCTGCCGATCACCTGATAGCTGGGCTGGGTAGTCATAGTGATTCTCGCCCCCCTGCCTGTTCTCGTCCCCCTGTTGTGTGTGTGTATATATATATGTGTGTGATATATATATGCACAGGTCCTTCTAGTCACTTAGTAAAACAATTATATAATAGAATTAGCATAAATAACAGGGAGGATGGGACAGGCAGGGGACAGGAATCACTATCAATACCCACCCCAGCTATCAGCTGATCAGCAGCTGCTGTCATTCAAAAAGCTGATCATTTTACAAACTTTACTTGTTTCACAACCTATACATCCAAGCTGACAACTGAAGGTATGTATAGAATCCGTATGATATCGCCAGTATAGCACTGGTATAGTAGTCAGAGTCCTAAGACTGCCACCGATTGCTCAAAAGACCTCAGAACTGGGGAACATATTAATTAGAAATCGCTGGCATCTCCTCAGGACCCGGACCCCATTGATCTACTGGCAATATAGGTTCCTGTCAAGTATGGAAAAAAAACATCCTGAAAGTTTAGTTACGCTTCAGATCCAAACTGCTGGATTCTTCTCTCTCGGGGAAGAGTTTGCACCCCTTTGTACTTATCCGTCCTGCAGATATGTGCAGGTTCAGCTCTTCCTCATGTGTGATGTGTATGGAGGCCATTACATAAGCTGTGGAATCACTGATTGCATTGATCCATTATAACGCTACAATATATAAGCCAAAATAAATGTTTAGTTGTAGGAGACGGCGGACTTCTGCCGCTCCTGAACCCACAAGGCACAATTTCTCCGCAGACATTGACTGCAGTCGCCCGGTAGTCTGTTATGTAATATTTTAGCATTAATTACAGATATAATTTCGACCTGTATGTTTGTTTGTTTAGATTGTTAGCTGCACGAAGCGCTTTGTTCCGGATAGTTGCGTGCCCCAGCTTGCCGTTTGTATGCCATGGTAAAGGGGTGGGGTGCGAGACTTTCGATCCTTTTCTGCCCTAGAGCTGGTCCTCGACTAGCACGGGTTTAGGAATGTGGTTTACCTTGCTCAGAGGGGATGTGTCCTCCCAGGGCTAAATACTCCACCACAATACTATATGAGGGTCATTTTGGGCATGCACCCATCACAACGTCGGCTCTTTTGTTGAAGACATGATTTGCCAATTTTTGCAAACCACTTTCCTAATAATCGTATCCAAAAAAGCTACCTAGACCTTGTGTGTAACGTAGGAAGAAACTCGCCCTACTGCTGGTGACCTTTGTGGGTCATCTCAAGTGGACTATTATATGAATGCTGCAAAGTGTAAGAAAGTCATTTATCCAGGCGGGTACGGTGTCAGAGCCACACACACACGAGCGCACACGCCCTAGTAGTTAAACAGCAGCTGCAAGAGAAATGTAACACTGTGGTTCACACTAAAGAGAGGCCGAGGGTGGCTTCTCCGCAGGCGTGTATACTATATACTTGTTACGGTGCCAACGACCGTCCCATATCGGGAGCATTAATGGCCATTCAGAGTTCACCTTCTACCCTAAGTGCATCGTGGACCAATAACGTCATATATCTTTTGACAACCTCTTCTAAAACTAGGTCTTTTTGACACTTAATACAACCACACCCCTTAAAGGAGATGTTAACTGTTCATACAGAGTTTTGTGATTTGATCGTAGATATATACATATATATTTCATTACACACACACACACACACACATATATACCGTACAGACCAAAAGTTTGGACACACCTTCTCATCTCTAGAACAACTGTTAAGAGGAGACTTTGTGCAGCAGGCCTTCATGGTAAAATAGCTGCTAGGAAACCACTGCTAAGGACAGGCAACAAGCAGAAGAGACTTGTTTGGGCTAAAGAACACAAGGAATGGACATTAGACCAGTGGAAATCTGTGCTTTGGTCTGACGACTCCAAATTTGAGATCTTTGAATCCAACCGTGTCTTTGTAGAAAAGGTGAACAGATGGACTCTACATGGCTGGTTCCCACCGTGAAGCATGGAGGAGGAGGTGTGATGGTGTGGGGGGGGGGCTTTGCTGGTGACACTGTTGGGGATTTTTTCAACATTGAAGGCATACTGAACCAGCATGGCTACCACAGCATCTTGCAGCGGCGTGCTATTCCATCCGGTTTGCGTTTAGTTGGACCATCATTTATTTTTCAACAGGACAATGACCCCAAACACACCTCCAGGCTGTGTAAGGGCTATTTGACTAAGAAAGAGAGTGATGAGGTGCTACGCCAGATGACCTGGCCTCCACAGTCACCAGACCTGAACCCAATCGAGATGGTTTGGGGTGAGCTGGACCGCAGAGTGAAGGCAAAAGGGCCAACAAGTGCTAAGCATCTCTGGAACTCCTTCAAGACAATTGGAAAACCATTTCCGGTGACTACCTCTTGAAGCTCATCAAGAGAATGCAAAGCAGTAATCAAAGCAAAAGGTGGCTACTTTGAAGAACCTAGAATATAAGACATATTTTCAGTTGTTTCACACTAAGTATTTCATTCCACATGTGTTAATTCATAGTTTTGATGCCTTCAATGTGAATCTACAATTTTCAGAGTCCTGAATGAGGTGTGTCCAAATGTTTGGTCTGTACTGTGTATTTATGTATGTACATGTATATGTATATATATATATGTATGTATGTATGTGTGTGTGTGTGTGTGTGTGTGTGTGTGTGTATATATATATATATATATATATATATATATATATATATATATATATATATATATATATATATATATATACAGATACACATACACATATATATATATATATATATATATATATATATATATATATATATATATATATATATATATATATATATATATATATATATATATATATATACATACACATATATATATATATATATATATATATATATATATGTGTATGTATATATATATATATATATATATTATATAAATTTATACACACACAGCTGTGGCAAAAAAATAAGAGACCACTGCAAAATTGTCAGTTTTTCTCTTTATATATTATATTATATTTTTGAGTAAAATGTAAATTGTTCTTTTATTCTATAAACTACTGACCAATGTGTCTCTGAATTTCCAAGCAATAAATTTTGTATTTTCTGAAAATGAGAAATGGTCAAAATAACAAAAATTGCACACTGCTTTCAGACCTCAGATAATGCAAAGGAAACAAGTTCAGAATAATTTAGAAACCACAATAATAATAATGTTTTATCTCAGGAAAAGTCCATAAATCAATATTTTGTGGAATAACCATGATTTTTAATCCCAGCTTTCATGAGTCTTGGCTGCTTTCCACCAGTCTTTCACACTGCTTTTGGGTGACCTTATGCCACTCCTGCTGCAAAATGTGAGCAGTTCTTTGTTTTATGACTTCTGACTATCCATCTTCCTCTTGATTACATTCCAGAGGTTTTCAATGGGGTTCAGGTCTGGAGATTGGGCTGGTCATGACAGGGTTTTGATGTGGTGGTCCTTTATCCACACATTGATCTAGCTGTGTGGCATGGCGCATTGTCCTGCTGGAAAAAAACAGTCCTCAGAGTTGGGGAACATTTTCTGAGCATAAGGAAGCAACTGTTTGTCCAGGATAACCTTGTATGCGGCTTGATTCATACGTCCTTTGCAAAGTTTAATCTGCCCAATTCCAGCCTCGCTGAAGCATCCCCAGATCATCAGCGATCCTCCACCAAATTTCACAGTGGGTGCAAGACACTGTGGCTTGTACGCCTCTCCAGGTCTCCGTCTAACCATTAGACGACCAGGTGTTGGGCAAAGCTGAAAATTAGACTCATCAGAGAAGATTACCTTACTCCAGTCCTCTATGGTCCAATTGGGCAGATTAAACTTTGCGAAGGACGTATGAATATAGTGTCAGCTCACCTCTTAGCTTCAGCTCCTGGTTCCAGATCTACAGCTTGGATGTTTTGGCATGGCAGAGATTTAATTGAACAAAAATTCCAGTGCTGGAAAAACCAGGCCAAATGTTTTAATCTTTGCTCTATAATGTGGAACAGGGCCTGACATGTCATTGGGGCAGCGCAGAGGCCCACATTTCTATCTCCAAAGCAGGTGGAATTGTGCATTATGATGAGCTCTTGGGCTGCAATTGGCCGATATATTGTTCTTTTACAGGGGCCCTTTTCTGTGTCCACCAGTGATATGGAACCACCTGTGACTTTTCCCCGGCAGCAGGAGGAATCTTATGCCATTATAGAAGTTGGTCACTACGAATATTGATGGCCTATCCTAAGGGATCATGCACATAACCGTATTTTCAGAAAAATGTGTTTCGGCAAAACATGGGACAGCACTGGTACTGATGTTGTTCTATGGGGACGTGCACATTTCTGAATTGCGTCTGATTATCAGATCACACGCGGCTAGATGTGTCAATAATATTTAGTCCACGATGTGAGGAAATCAGTGTGGTCTGATTTTCATGGTGGAGGCAAAATATGACCAAGGATGCTGTTATCCGAAACGCGTTGGCTTTATGGATTTGCAAACATTTTTTCTTTGTCTATTTTAAATGGTGAAATAAAGCTTTATTTTTTTTTTTCATGGATTGAATATGGAGGTGCATACATATATAATATAGCGCGTGAGTGTGTGTGTATATATATATATATATATAATATATATATTTTATATTTTCATCACATTCGGGAAAATTTACATAACTTTCTGATCAGAGTCTAATTTAGCATAATTGACCCAATTTTCTCGGATTATAATAAAGGATAGTCTTGTCCACGTAGGCTAAGCCATTCATTAAAAAAAAAATAGTGGTCAACCTCTGTAACATACCTTCGATACGGCTGAAAGGAAGCAGCTAGTCCTAGGTTTACACGAGTTTTGTCAAATCTGTTGTTTAAAAAATATATAAATGAGAAACACTAAACATTAGAAAATACCAATATTACTATTTAATATTAATACCTCTAGCCAGAAAAGATAGATATATATATATACATACATACATACATACATACATACATACATACATACATACATACATACATACATACATACGTATATTATGGGTGGATGCAGCTTCGTAGGCAGTAGACTGTTCTGTTTTCTCCCCGGTGGCTTCGGACGTACAGTAAGTACTCAGGAAGCTCGGCAATTTCACGATAATGATGTAGCTGCGAGGAAATGAGTCGGACGTAGTCAGAGGCTTTATTTGCAGGTGACTTGCACACGGCGTGCTATGATCAGGACGAGTGTTCGGATTAGATGCATGAATAAAGCACTGGTAATACTTCATTTAGTGACCAATTTCAGGGAAATGTCGTAGTCGTTGTCTTGCAGACTTTGGATCTAGCGATACTAAAGCCCCTTTCTAGTAACTGCAATGGTGACTGACCGAGAGAGACATCTTGTGTGTGCCACCTGATGTCCCCTGAATGTCTCGTGGTCATACAATCCCGCTGCCCCTTGTGCCCTAAAACATGTGACTAAGATGAAAATAGCGTCAAAACATTCCACGGTGCATTCCGCCTCTCGCATTACCTGGAATCCAACTATGACCGAGTGCAGCGCTTACACAATCCACTCCACTTAAACAACCCCCTTTCATCTCGCCCCAACTCGTGGTCATAAAACTCTTCTAATTACGCTTTAAGGGGGACCGCTTTCTGACATTTTGCAGAGTGTGGACTAACTTGGACCTGGAGTGGTCAGTATGGCTCCTAGATTCTATAGGTATGCAAACTGGCTTTCCCCCAGAAGGAAGAAAACCCTTTAGCGACATCTCTGTCAATTTTCAACCTAAAGGAGCCATTAGGCTAACGTTAGCCAAATCTCCCTTGATATCAGCAGTATCAGATGACAATCCTAGGTGTATGAAAGCCTCCTCAGATGTCAATCAGGGAAGAGAAGGCTCCATCCTACTGAATTTTAGTGGTTCTCTGGGACATGAGCTGTGGTCAGTCTGACGGCGGCTTTCCTTGCTAATGAAGGCCATATAGAGTATGAGTTGATAGAAATATTTTGTGTAATGAGTCTTTAGATTCTCTATGTCCCTCATGAGAACCTTTTTGGCATCTCGTCCTACCAGTACCCTACCCATTAGTTAAGAGGGGCAAGAATGCCGACACTGTTCTGTAAAGATGTTTGGTTTGGCAAAAACTCCTAGTCATGTTTTTGTCTCTTCTATTGGTTGTGCATTGACATACAGGTGGCAGAGAAAAATATATTTCCTTCTGGGGAACGGTTAATTTGCATACTTTAAAATCTAAGTTGTAATGACCATTCTAGGTTTTAGCTGGTCATACACATTAAATGGCTGTTGGACGAACGATGGCTTGGACAATTACTCAGCCGACAGCCATCTTGGCCAGCACTCCCCATACACCGGGATGCTCCATTGGTTGAGCTCTGTGTTCTCTGACAATGCCGCCAACTGACCTGTTAGCCGGTGGCGTTTTTCAAGCAAAACAATCGGCAGCCTGAAATGGGACATACGCGATGGACATCTTCTCTAACCATCAGTCAGTAGGCGCCCCTACACATGTAATGTAAGACCGTCAGCTGATCCTGTTGATATGGGCTGGTAATCACATTGGTCTGCATATGGCGGCCTTAGTTCAGAGGTAGACATGCCATTGGTGCAATGCAACCTGTGAAACCAGGGGCTCATTTCTACCTCCAAGTCAGGAGTAATTGTGTATTTTAATGACCTCCTGGGCTGCAAAGGGCCTATATATTGTTCTTGCACAGGGGCCCTTTTTACATCGGTGTACAGTCATGGCCAAAAGTTTTGAGAATGCTACAAATATTAATTTTTACAAAGTCTACTGCTTAAGTTTTTCTAATGGCAATTTGCATATACTCCAGAATGTCATAAAGAGTGATCAGCTTAACAGCAAATACTTGCAAAGTCAATATTGGCTAAGAAAATGAACTTTAACCCCCCAAAACACATTTCAACATCATTGCATTCGTGCCTTAAAAGGAGCAGCTAACATTGTTTTAGTGATTGTTCCATTAACACAGGTGTGGGTGTTGGAGGACAGGGCTGGCGATCAATCAGTCATGATTAAGTAAGAATGACACCACTGGACACTTTAAAAGGAGGCTGGTGCTTGGTATCATTGTTTCTCTTCAGTTAACCATGGTAATCTCTAAAGAAACACGTGCAGCCATCATTGCTCTGCACAAAAATGGCCTAACAGGGAAGAGTATCACAGCTACAAAGATTGCACCTCAGTCAACAATCTATCGCATCATCAAGAACTTCAAGGAGAGAGCTTCCATTGTTGCCAAAAAGGC
>NC_134362.1:47937716-47960216 GCF_048569485.1 Anomaloglossus baeobatrachus
GCTAGCAGCCCCCACTACAGGGTCACGGCAGGGAGTCATCCTGTGTCCATTGTCCCCAAGCCACCTAATTTCCATATCACAGGACATGGCCATGGAGGTGTAAGTGGAACACTGAGAACAAGAAGGGAGGGGGCACTGCCAGGGAGTGATGAGGGATTATAACTGGAGTCATAATTCATCTTCATATCCCGGGATTTGCCTCACAATATATATATACACACACATTATATATACACACACACATTATATATGTGTGTATATATATATATATATATGTGTGTGTATGTGTATATATATATATATATGTGTGTGTATGTATATATATATACATATATGTGTGTGTATGTGTGTGTATATATATATATATATATATATATATATATATATGTATATATGTGTATATAATATATATATATATATATATATATATATATATATATATATATATATATATATATATATATAATATTAGATAGATGTTGTTGTGTGTAGTTACCAAGTGTTTGTGTAGGGCGCTGTACATGTTCTGGGTGTTGTCTGGGTGTGACGGGGGGGTGAGAGCGGTGTTGTATGTGTGTTGCGTTGTTTGTGGAGCGCTGTGTGTGTGTTGCGCGGTTTGTGTGTGTGGTGTGTTTTGGGGGGAGGTATGTTTTGTGCAATGTGTGTGTTGTGCTGTATGTGCATATATTTGTGTGTGCCGCGGTGTTTGTGTGTTGGGTGTTGTGTGTGTGCAGCGTTGTCTGTGGGTGTCTGTGTAGGGCAGTTGATTGTGGTTCCCAGTGTGTTTGTGTGTGTGGTGTGTTGTGCAGTGCGCGCGCGTGTGTGTGTGTTGGGGGAGTTGTGCACTTCCCATCGTGCTCCATTCCCCATGCAGCGCACTCCCCATCGTGCTCCATCCCCCATGCAGCGCACTCCCCATAGTGCTCCATCCCTTATGCTGCGCACCCCCCATCGTGCTCCATCTCCCATGCTGTGCACTCCCAAACGTGCTCCATCCCCCATGCTGCACCAGCATCAGCCTCTACCCGCAGCATCAGCCTCTCTGTCCCCAGCATCAGCCTCTCTGTCCCCAGCATCAGCCTCTCTGTCCCCAGCATCAGCCTCTCTGTCCCCAGCATCAGCCTCTCTGTCCCCAGCATCAGCCTCTCTGTCCCCAGCATCAGCCTCTCTGTCCCCAGCATCAGCCTCTCTGTCCCCAGCATCAGCCTCTCTGTCCCCAGCATCAGCCTCTCTGTCCCCAGCATCAGCCTCTCTCCTCTCAGCCTCCTCCAGCACGCCGTGCTCCTCTGCCGACACTCACAGATCCGATCGCATACACTCACACACACCCACACACACCCGATCGCATACACTCACACACACACATTGACGATATTGCACATACGCGCTTATAATCACAACATCCGGAGATACCACATGCTTCTGGCCATGTGATCCTCCGGCAGGTCCTGGAAGCTCACTGCACAGTATCGCCGCCGAGAAGCAAGCGATATCCCAGGATGTTGTGAGTATGTGGATGCGATGTGATGTGTGTGTGAGGTGTGTGTGAGAGTGAGTGTGATCTGATGTGTGTGTGTGTGTGTGTGTGGTTGTGTGTGTATGTTCCGCCGCTGCAGGACCTTGATGCGCTGGTAACTATGCTACCATGGTTACCAGCGTATCTCGTCCCCCGCTCGCACGGGAGCCCACACCAGCATACGCCGGCCAGCCCCAGCAATGCGAGGGTATGTGTCGGCTGGTTTGGCGGCGTACGCTGATGTGGGCTCCCAGGGGTACAGTACTCACCTGGTAGTCGTGGCTCCGTGACCGTGTCGGTTCGGGGAACGCGTGGGGGGGGCGGGGCCAGAGCTAGCGTGCATTGCGTGAGGGGGGGCGGGGCGTGGCCGAGTTGCCAATGCCTGCAGGGTGCCGGGGCAAGAGGCCAATCTGTGGGGGGGGGCGGGGCCATGGCGAGCCCAGCGGCCAATCAGCTTTGTGTCACCGTAAGGACACAATTTTGGAGCAAGACAGACACAGACAGACAGAATAAGGCAATTATATATATAGATGTGTATACGATGGAACAAAATCCTACAAAGATCAGTGTGAGAGTGTAACGTGCAAAAGGGGGCGGAAAAAGGGGGGGGTCAAAAGAAGGTTGACAAATGGACGTAATCCTCCAAAACCTAGATTGGAAGGGAGTTTGGTGGCCAAAAAGCAGAGAGATCACCGAGAGAACTTTTGTTGTAGTGCATAAAAAATCTTTAGCTGTGGTCAAAGGATACCGCAATTATTAGGAGGTAAAAGGGGGGGGGTTGAGTTGTCCTTGGTTTAGGGGGTCTGTATCAGTACATTTCACTGGTGTTGAACACACGACCCATACATAGTTTGGTCTATTCTGTAGTCACATGGATGTGAAACCTGGACAATGACGAAACAAGACAAAAGAAGGGTTAACGCCTTTAAAATGTGGTTCTGGAGAAGGTTATCAACACCATGGATGGCAAGAAGATGAAACCAACGAATTTTGGAACAAATCAAGTCAGACATGTCACTTGAAGCATGGATCACCAAGCTATGACTTTCAAACTTTGTTCTCTTTGTATGATGTGTCCAATCAATCGAGAAGGACATCATGGCCATAAGAAAAGAAGGGACAAGGCGAAGAGGAAGACTAGCAACCTGATGTTTTGATATTAAGATAACTGTGGAGAAGACCCTGGTGGACCTATCTAGGATTACATAAGATTGATCTTCCTACACAGCGTTCATCCATCACACTACCATAGCTCGAGATAGAGCTGAAGGCTGTTAAGAGGAGGACATCCAATAAATGTAGGTTAAAAAAATGAGAAATCCCAAATTTATACATATGTACTGCAGAACTGGGGGTAATGGAACCAGAGGTAGTGCACAAGAAAATATTAACACAAATAGAAGCGCCACAGATTAGATACTGTGCTGAAGTTCGTAAGTGTTGCATAATTGTAAAGTAATGCAATGAAGATGAGGTAAAGCATGAGAATAGAGGCGTAAGACCTGTATGGCAGCCAAAGGAGCACCCCCGATGCGCGTTTCACATACAGTATCAACCCCGTGCTTGGTTTGATCATTCCGGCTGTGCTGACAACTCATTGTAAACGTGATGTTTTTCGTTTCTCTCTTCTACGATTGAACCGTTATATACAAGTGCGCATTACTTAAGCAAATGGAGGTAGGAATTGTATTACCAAACACTTGGAATAGAATGTAGTGGGGAGGTGGCTGGATATCCTGACTATTTTCTAGTTGTTGGCTACTTTCCCCCCCCCCCCCCCCCTTTTTAAATATTTAGATGGCTTTCTTCCCATGCTATTTTTACAACCATTTGCATATATATGATTTTTTTTTTTTTTTCTTCCATATAACGCTATGTTTACCAAGGCTGGGGATGGCAGCGTTCGCCCATGTGAATGAACTCGCTGCGCTATGTTTCTAAAGTAAACTTGATGCGCCAGCCTTGGGGCATTTGGCGTGATAGGACGTACATGCTACAGTAGTGTCGTTAGGACACGCCTTTATTTTGGAACGGCTTGATCTTTTTGTGGTTGACGAATTGTGCCAACCATTTTGGCTCAGCAGTTCTCACAGTGAAAATTGCAGAGTCATATGTACGGCTCTTTAATAACCACGTACAGTTTTATGAACATTTCGTCTCCATTATCAATTTTAATGTGCCTTTAAAAACAAACACCATCACTTTTTTTTTTTTTTTTTCTTTACCACAAAAGGAATACGATTTAAGTTTTTTTCAACTTCTATTAAATTGGTGAAATTGCAAAGTGATGAGAAAAAATAGATAACCTTGCAATTTAGCTCTTAACGAAAATACTCTCCGTTCTCAGAAGTGTTCAGTTTTCTACGTAAGTAGCACACATTATTCTAAAGGTGGCTGGATCTGACCTACTTGAGCGTTCTAGTGCTTGTCCCTTTTTTTGGGTGCTCCGGCGTTTGTCCCTATTTTTGGGTCCTCCGGTGCTTGTCCCTATTTTTGGGTCCTCCGGCGCTTGTCCCTATTTTTGGGTCCTCCGGCGCTTGTCCCTATTTTTGGGTGCTCCGGCGCTTGTCCCAATTTTTGGGTGCTCCGGCGTTTGTCCCTTTTTTTTGGGTCCTCAGGCGCTTGTCCCTTTTTTTTTTTTTTTTGGGTGCTCCGGCGCTTGTCCCTTTTTTTTTTTTTTGGGTGCTCCGGCGCTTGTCCCTTTTTTTGGGTGCTTCGGTGCTCGTCCCTATTCCTGTGCTTATCCCTTGGTGCTCCTTGAAGGTTGCAAAATAGAAGCGTGCAGTTTGGATCAGCATTACGACCATGCTATCAGGCCAAAGTGTCAATCAGGACCTCACAACCCTCCCAGCAAACAGGAAGCGGAGAGGCAGAGGAGCACTGTGCTCCTGAAGATTGAAAGTGGTACAACCCCTTTAATTGAAACCGAGAATTGCACTCATTCGAGGGAAAGAAAAATAGCTATTTTTCTGTAAAGCTAAACTATTCCTTCTGCTTAGAATATTAGCATAATCTCAATGGAAATTGTGACTGTTCCTTTTCCTGATCAGAACAAGCCATACATACTACCATGGTAACTATCCTACAGAAAATCTCGTGTAAGGAAACGTGGTTTGTAAGACCGTTGACCATTAATAATTCTAAGAATGTGGGATATAAAGGGGATTTCTAATCTGAGAAATATTTTCCTTCCATTAGAGTGTATGGGGGGAGGGAGTTTATCAGCTGCAGATGTTGTAGACATGTACTGAGGGCAGATTCCCTCCTCTCCCTCTCTGTAATTGGAGAGGTATATGTGGCATTATACATGGATAAACCAGCTCTGCTAGATCCTACAGCCTCCCCTGCATGTCTCTGCATGGCCTCCCTGCATTCCTGTACCTCAAAGCCGCTCTGTTCTCAGAATACAACAATCTTGCTTTGTTTCTAAACCCAGTCTTTTTTTTTTTTTTTTTTTTTTTTTTAATAACCCCATATATATATATATATTTTTTTTTTTTTCTAAATAGAATTTCTGCCAAACAGATTTTCCCTTGCCCCTTCTCACACCCCATGCTCTGTCTCTGCACGTCTCTGCAGTTCACAGCCCCTCCTCAGTCATGTCTGTTCAGAAATCCAGATCGTATGATTCTTCTTTAAAATCACTAACTTGTTTATCTGGATAAATAAACTGTTGCGGATAGTAACAAGAAGGCTGGGAAAGGCAATCGTGTGTCATCAAAAAACATTCTGTGTTTTGCAAGTAGTTTCATTGGCATGGCTTGGCGCAAGTGGTTTATCAAGCCGACCTTTTATAGAGAACTTGCCACCAGGTCATAAATGGTTCAATTGCTGACATTTTATTTTCGCTGCTCCCCTGTGCAATCCAGTTTTTGTTTCTATAAAATCCGCCCTACGGTTCCAGAGATATGGGTGTTTTTATTCAGTGCTAATTTTTATGGTCTTTACTAAGGAGGTGTGGCTACCAAGGTAATTATGCAAAGGAGCCTAAAGATACGCCCCCGAGGAGCTTGTGAAATAAAAAGGATCATATCTCTGGAAATCTTTGCGGTTTTAGAAAAAGACAAAACAAAACTGAATACTCGGGAGCAGCTGTCATATCAAAATATATCAAAAACTGGCCCCTTTTTTACATGTCAGGTGCTCTTTCAAGAGGATCTACACTTGCTATAGATATATATTTTATTTATTTATTTTAATCTGGTGTGAATGCTATACTGTGAGCAATACAGTACAGTTTATTTTTCTTAAACAATCCATTGGTTTCACACAATTGTGTTGTGGAGGCCAAATGGGTGTGATAAAGTGTGTGTGTGTGGGGGGGGTGACTATCCACTTTGGTACCATGCTCATTGTTCAAAGCTAGCTGAAGTTACCAATGGTTGTTTGCTGTGTAAAACAGCTGGCACCAGGGGCAGACACATCATTGGTGCAACCTGTGCAGCTGCACAGGGGCCAAACAGGTTAGGAGGCCCATTTCTACTTTCCAAAACAGGTGGAATTTTGATGAGGTTTTGGACTGAAAAGGGCCCATATACTGTTCGTGCACAGGGGCCCTTTTCTGTCGGTGTCTACCAGTGGCTGGCACCCAAGTGATATGTAGCTGGCTCAGCAAGTACCCCCACCCCATACAAATCTTCCTGACTTCTGTTTGTGTGTATATGTACATATGCTCAAAAGATGGATGCATATAATGGAGGAGGGAGAAATGGACAGACAGCAGGCCCGTTTTGCAGAAAACTACAGTCAGCTCATGTATACAGTGACCATATTTTATTAGAAAAAAAATGGCTGAAAACAGAAATCTGATCTCCTAGTTCGTCTGGTCTTACACAGTCCTGCAGGTGCTGAACACTTATGGGGCCTCCAGCACTAGGAATGGTCTGTGCTGGTTCCCAAAGCCTCCAGCCTGTTTACATCATTGAGTGCTAATGGGGGTTCTGGCAGGCTGTCTAGGTAAGATAGAAGGCCTGTCTGACCAGTTGGGTAGTATTGGTTGACAACTAGCCTTAAGGCCAACTTTCACATGAGATGAAAGTCGGACAAGCCTTCCAACCATCTGATGTGTATGAGGACCTAGAGTCTCCCCCCACACCTAGCAGATAGTCATCTGCCCTGATAATATCTGACACCTTTTGTTCAGGTTTTCAGGGAATATAATTGACAGCGCTTTCTCTCTGTGCCTAATGAAAACATGTGAACGCTCAGTCGCGTGTGTTGAAGTCAGGAGATATAGCTGTTGGATAAACAGATCTATCTCATGTGTTTTTGGTTGGCTTCAAAGTACTAAGTTCCTATAAACATTGATACAAATGGTAAGCTTTTGATCTTGGCTGGACCGCTCTCGAACTTGGCTGGACCGCTCTCGAACTTGGCCGGACCGCTCTCGAACTTGGCCGGACCGCTCTCGAACTTGGCCGGCCCGCTCTCGAACTTGGCCGGCCCGCTCTCGAACTTGGCCGGCCCGCTCTCGAACTTGGCCGGCCCGCTCTCGATCTTGGCCGGCCCGCTCTCGATCTTGGCCGGCCCGCTCTCGATCTTGGCCGGCCCGCTCTCGATCTTGGCCGGCCCGCTCTCGATCTTGGCCGGCCCGCTCTCGATCTTGGCCGGCCCGCTCTCGATCTTGGCCGGCCCGCTCTCGATCTTGGCCGGCCCGCTCTCGATCTTGGCCGGCCCGCTCTCGATCTTGGCCGGCCCGCTCTCGATCTTGGCCGGCCCGCTCTCGATCTTGGCCGGCCCGCTCTCGATCTTGGCCGGCCCGCTCTCGATCTTGGCCGGCCCGCTCTCGATCTTGGCCGGCCCGCTCTCGATCTTGGCCGGCCCGCTCTCGATCTTGGCCGGCCCGCTCTCGATCTTGGCCGGCCCGCTCTCGATCTTGGCCGGCCCGCTCTCGATCTTGGCCGGCCCGCTCTCGATCTTGGCCGGCCCGCTCTCGATCTTGGCCGGCCCGCTCTCGATCTTGGCCGGCCCGCTCTCGATCTTGGCCGGAGTAATGGGGCCTCTTGACTCCTTCCTTCACCAATGTCAAGTCAAGAAAAAAAAGATTGAGCATATTAAATATAAACTGCACATCCCTTCGTTCTTAAAGGAAATAAGCCATCTCCAGAGATGTATGCAGCGGCGGCTTCCTCCTTTTTGCCCCTTTTTAAATGCACATGAATATTCGGTCACACCGAGCGATTGTCCCGAACAATCATTCGGATGCCAGCTGTTCAGTTTATATAGGCAAAGTTTAGGGTGTGAGTTTTATTGCTATGTTTCGGATTTTTGAAGATTTTCTGCTCCAAAAACTCAGTGTGAACACAGCCTTACCGTATGTGCACACAACATTTTTTGAAGTTTAAAAAAAAATGACAAATTTTCTACTGGAAACTTTGGAATCTTCAGGAAACGTTTTATCTTTTCGAAGTTTTTGGAGCCTTTTGATTGGACAGTTACTACTTTTTTAAAGCATTTTTCCATCAGGAGTTGCTTCAAAGAAGCAATGTGCCCTTCCTTTTCTCCTTCCTTTTCTCTCACTGGACACTTTTCAAACCCTTAGGTTGCCAATGATTAGACTATCCGTGGCTCTCCCGACCCGAGCACGGTGGCTTTGTATGCTTTATATGAGGATGTCTCTCTCGTGTCAGGAGACCTGCGGCTATCCGAGATCGCACTGATAACTGACATCTGAAGGATCCCTAAAGGAGAAGAAAAACCCTCAAAAGACTAAACGTATGAGCAGCAAACTAGTTTTACAACAGAAATAAAGTGTTTTAGGGCCTTTTTTGTCTTTTGGAATGAACCAGCTTCCAAAGACCCCCTCAATTGTGTGCGCAGACCCTTAGGGGGGCATTACACGTTGCGACATCGCTTCCGAAATATCGTCGGGGTCATGTCGTTAGTGATGCACATTCGGCGCCGGTAGCGACATCGCAACGTGTAAATTCTAGGTGTGACGATAAACTATCGCAAAAGCGTCGAAAATCGGTGATCTGTGTAGCGTCGGTCATTTCCATAATGTCGGGTCGACCGCAGGTACGATGTTGTTTGTCGTTCCTGCAGCTCCACACATCGCTGTGAGTAAACCCGCAGGAGCGACAAACCTCACCTTACCTGCGTCCCGACGGCAATGCGGAAGGGAGAAGGTGGGCAGGATGTTATGTCCCGCTTGTCTCCGCGCCTCCGCTTCTAGTGGCCGGCCGATTTAGTGACACCGAAAGCACCTCCCCCTTGAAGGAGAGAGTTTGGCGGTCACAGCGACGTCGCCGAGCAGGTATGTGCGTGTGAAGCTGCCGTAGCGATAATGTTCGCTACGGCAGCAATCACCACATATCTCATGTGTGACGGGGGCGCGTGCTATCGCGCTGGACATTGCTAGCATTTGCTAGCGATGCCGCAACGTGTAAAGCCCGCCTTAGTGATAATTGCCAATCCCCTAGGTGTTATGCCAAGGCCGAAACGTTGCATTTCTTTTAGTAGTAGCGGTAGTACGCCATTAAAAAAAGCAAGTGTCCGGCAGGGAGGCCTTTGTATCGCGTTCTCGACAATGCAATCAATTGTGTCCTCAATATTTTGCTTTCCGCCTTGTGTGCATCAAGCAATTTAATCCATTAGTGCTGGAGGGTAGCGGAGGGTGGACCCAGCCTGGCTTTATACAGACTTCCAGTGTCTCGTTAATTTGGGACGTATGGTCTCTTGATATGTGGCCAGAATCATGGGAGAAGGGACTATCGTGGACTCATTGTATAATATTTACACAGGGAGGTTTGTTTTAATGTCACGTGGCTTTTATGGATATCCACGTTTTTCTTAAAGGTCCACACCCTGTCTGTCTAATAGTTAAAAAAAAACAAAAACCTGTGTATATATGGGGGGGAGGGGTTATAATATGGAGGAATATCTGTTTTTAATGACCTTTATTCTTTGTCCCAACAGCCTGAAGTCCTCATGCAAACAACCGTGCAGACAGAGCCAGCCAGGTATTGTAGAAGGTAACCGACTCAAAATATCAAGGTAAATCCTCCTCATTTACTGGATCAATAAGTAATATTCTTATAACCATTTATTACAGCCAATGCCACGTTCTCTCAATTTTCAAAACTCCCTTGAGGGAATCTGATTGGCTTTTGTAGGCAACGGCTTCTCATCTCCCCATTTTTAATGAGTTGTGGTTAAAAGAAGAGAAGCCATACCTGGAAATATTGCCCCAGCACACCATGGTAAAGCTGCATTTCTAGAATCTGGATTTGTGGGGTTTTTTTTGTTTAATCATAGCATCTGATTATACCCTAAATCTCATGGGACATGAACTTCACTCGAAAATGGGGTAATTTGTAAATTTATAGTTTTCATTTCAAGCTGCTTCCTGAGTTATTGAGCTGAATCATAGAAGAGAAGTTGCTGTTCATCCCATCCGAAATGTATTTCTCTTCTAATTAATGGTGGTTTAAACCAAGTTTGTCCCTTCCTTGTGTGTGTGGGGCATCTTGACATGCACACTCACGTGGTGTGGGGAGGGGTATCTCTGCACACATGGGGGGGGGGGGGGGGGCGGCGGGCGGGAGGAAGTGTCTCTGCTTGCGCTATGGGGGGGGGGGGTGGGAGGAAGCGTCTCTACTCGCGCTATGGGGGGGGACGTTAGGAAGCATCTCTGCTCGCGCTATGGGGGGGGACGTTAGGAAGCATCTCTGCTCGCGCTATGGGGGGGACGTTAGGAAGCATCTCTGCTCGCGCTATGGGGGGGACGTTAGGAAGCATCTCTGCTCGCGCGATGGGGGGGGGGGAGGAAGCATCTCTGCTCGCGCGATGGGGGGGAGGAAGCATCTCTGCTCGCGCGATGGGGGGGGAGGAAGCATCTCTGCTCGCGCGATGGGGGGGAGGAAGCATCTCTGCTCGCGCGATGGGGGGGGAGGAAGCATTTCTGCTCGCGCGATGGGGGGGGAGGAAGCATCTCTGCTCGCGCGATGGGGGGGAGGAAGCATCTCTGCTCGCGCGATGGGGGGGAGGAAGCATCTCTGCTCGCGCGATGGGGGGGAGGAAGCATCTCTGCTCGCGCGATGGGGGGGAGGAAGCATCTCTGCTCGCGCGATGGGGGGGAGGAAGCATCTCTGCTCGCGCGATGGGGGGGGGGAGAGGAAGCATCTCTGCTCGCACGATGGGGGGTGGGGAGGAGGAAGAGGAGAGAAAGCATCTCTGCTCGCACGATGGGGGGTGGGGAGGAGGAAGAGGAGAGGAAGCATCTCTGCTCGCGCGATGGGGGGGGAGGGGGGGGAGAGGAAGCATCTCTGCTCGCGCGATGGGGGGGGAGGGGGGGGAGAGGAAGCATCTCTGCTCGCGTGATGGGGGGGAGGGGGGGGGAGAGGAAGCATCTCTGCTCGCGCGATGGGGGGGGAGAGGAAGCATCTCTGCTCGCGCGATGGGGGGGAGGGGGGGGGAGAGGAAGCATCTCTGCTCGCGCGATGGGGGGGGGGGGGGGGAGAGAGAGGAAGCATCTCTGCTCGCGCGATGGGGGGGGGAGAGAGAGGAAGCATCTCTGCTCGCGCGATGGGGGGGAGGGGGGGGGAGAGGAAGCATCTCTGCTCGCGCGATGGGGGGGAGGGGGGGGGAGAGGAAGCATCTCTGCTCGCGCGATGGGGGGGGGGGGGGGGGGGGAGAGGAAGCATCTCTGCTCGCGCGATGGGGGGGGGGGGGGGGGAGAGAGGAAGCATCTCTGCTCGCGCGATGGGGGGGGGGGGGGGGAGAGGAAGCATCTCTGCTCGCGCGATGGGGGGGGAGAGGAAGCATCTCTGCTCGCGCGATGGGGGGGGAGAGGAAGCATTTCTGCTCGCGCGATGGGGGGGGAGAGGAAGCATTTCTGCTCGCGCGATGGGGGGGGGAGAGGAAGCATTTCTGCTCGCGCGATGGGGGGGGAGAGGAAGCATTTCTGCTCGCGCGATGGGGGGGGAGAGGAAGCATTTCTGCTCGCGCGATGGGGGGGGAGAGGAAGCATTTCTGCTCGCGCGATGGGGGGGAGAGGAAGCATTTCTGCTCGCGCGATGGGGGGGGAGAGGAAGCATTTCTGCTCGCGCGATGGGGGGGGAGAGGAAGCATTTCTGCTCGCGCGATGGGGGGGGGGAGAGGAAGCATTTCTGCTCGCGCGATGGGGGGGGAGAGGAAGCATTTCTGCTCGCGCGATGGGGGGGGGAGAGGAAGCATTTCTGCTCGCGCGATGGGGGGGGGAGAGGAAGCATTTCTGCTCGCGCGATGGGGGGGGAGAGGAAGCATTTCTGCTCGCGCGATGGGGGGGGAGAGGAAGCATTTCTGCTCGCGCGATGGGGGGGGAGAGGAAGCATTTCTGCTCGCGCGATGGGGGGGGAGAGGAAGCATTTCTGCTCGCGCGATGGGGGGGGAGAGGAAGCATTTCTGCTCGCGCGATGGGGGGGGAGAGGAAGCATTTCTGCTCGCGCGATGGGGGGGGAGAGGAAGCATTTCTGCTCGCGCGATGGGGGGGGAGAGGAAGCATTTCTGCTCTCGCGCGATGGGGGGGGAGAGGAAGCATTTCTGCTCGCGCGATGGGGGGGGGGAGAGGAAGCATTTCTGCTCGCGCGCGATGGGGGGGAGAGGAAGCATTTCTGCTCGCGCGATGGGGGGAGAGGAAGCATTTCTGCTCGCGCGATGGGGGAGAGGAAGCATTTCTGCTCGCGCGATGGGGGAGAGAGGAAGCATTTCTGCTCGCGCGATGGGGGGGTGGGGGAGGGAGAGGAGAAGCATTTCTGCTCGCGCGATGGGGGGGAGAGGAAGCATTTCTGCTCGCGCGATGGGGGGGAGAGGAAGCATTTCTGCTCGCGCGATGGGGGGGGAGAGGAAGCATTTCTGCTCGCGCGATGGGGGGGTGGGGGAGGGAGAGGGAGGAAGCATTTCTGCTCGCGCGATGGGGGGGGTGGGGGAGGGAGAGGGAGGAAGCATTTCTGCTCGCGCGATGGGGGGGGTGGGGGAGGGAGAGGGAGGAAGCATTTCTGCTCGCGCGATGGGGGGGTGGGGGGGGAGAGGAGAGAGGAAGCGCGCGATGGGGGAGAGGAAGCATCTCTGCTCGCGCGATGGGGGGGGGGGAGGGGGGAGAGAGAGAGGAAGCGCGCGATGGGGGAGAGGAAGCATTTCTGCTCGCGCGATGGGGGAGAGGAAGCATTTCTGCTCGCGCGATGGGGAGAGGAAGCATTTCTGCTCGCGCGATGGGGGAGAGGAAGCATTTCTGCTCGCGCGATGGGGGAGAGGAAGCATTTCTGCTCGTGCGATGGGGGAGAGGAAGCATTTCTGCTCGTGCGATGGGGGAGAGGAAGCATTTCTGCTCGCGCGATGGGGGAGAGGAAGCATTTCTGCTCGCGCGATGGGGGAGAGGAAGCATTTCTGCTCGCGCGATGGGGGAGAGGAAGCATTTCTGCTCGCGCGATGGGGGAGAGGAAGCATTTCTGCTCGCGCGATGGGGGAGAGGAAGCATTTCTGCTCGCGCGATGGGGGAGAGGAAGCATTTCTGCTCGCGCGATGGGGGAGAGGAAGCATTTCTGCTCGCGCGATGGGGGGGGTGGGGGAGGGAGAGGGAGGAAGCATTTCTGCTCGCGCGATGGGGGGGTGGGGGGAGGGAGAGGGAGGAAGCATTTCTGCTCGCGCGATGGGGGGGGTGGGGGAGGGAGAGGGAGGAAGCATTTCTGCTCGCGCGATGGGGGGGGTGTGGGGGGGGAGGGAGAGGGAGGAAGCATTTCTGCTCGCGCGATGGGGGGGGGAGAGGAAGCATCTCTGCTCGCGCGATGGGGGGGGGGGGAGGGGGGAGAGAGAGGAAGCGCGCGATGGGGGAGAGGAAGCATTTCTGCTCGCGCGATGGGGGAGAGGAAGCATTTCTGCTCGCGCGATGGGGGAGAGGAAGCATTTCTGCTCGCGCGATGGGGGAGAGGAAGCATTTCTGCTCGCGCGATGGGGGAGAGGAAGCATTTCTGCTCGCGCGATGGGGGAGAGGAAGCATTTCTGCTCGCGCGATGGGGGAGAGGAAGCATTTCTGCTCGCGCGATGGGGGAGAGGAAGCATTTCTGCTCGCGCGATGGGGGAGAGGAAGCATTTCTGCTCGCGCGATGGGGGAGAGGAAGCATTTCTGCTCGCGCGATGGGGGAGAGGAAGCATTTCTGCTCGCGCGATGGGGGAGAGGAAGCATTTCTGCTCGCGCGATGGGGGAGAGGAAGCATTTCTGCTCGCGCGATGGGGGAGAGGAAGCATTTCTGCTCGCGCGATGGGGGAGAGGAAGCATTTCTGCTCGCGCGATGGGGGGGGTGGGGGAGGGAGAGGGAGGAAGCATTTCTGCTCGCGCGATGGGGGGGGTGGGGGAGGGAGAGGGAGGAAGCATTTCTGCTCGCGCGATGGGGGGGGTGGGGGAGGGAGAGGGAGGAAGCATTTCTGCTCGCGCGATGGGGGGGGTGGGGGAGGGAGAGGGAGGAAGCATTTCTGCTCGCGCGATGGGGGGGGGGTGGGGGAGGGAGAGGGAGGAAGCATTTCTGCTCGCGCGATGGGGGGGTGGGGGAGGGAGAGGGAGGAAGCATTTCTGCTCGCGCGATGGGGGGGTGGGGGAGGGAGAGGGAGGAAGCATTTCTGCTCGCGCGATGGGGGGGGTGGGGGGGGTGGAGGAGGGAGAGGGAGGAAGCATTTCTGCTCGCGCGATGGGTGGGTGGGGGGGGGAGGGAGGAAACATTTCTGCTCGCGCGATGGGGGGGGTGGGGGAGGGAGAGGGAGGAAGCATTTCTGCTCGCGCGATGGGGGGGGTGGGGGGGGTGGAGGAGGGAGAGGGAGGAAGCATTTCTGCTCGCGCGATGGGGGGGGTGGGGGGGGTGGAGGAGGGAGAGGGAGGAAGCATTTCTGCTCGCGCGATGGGGGGGGTGGGGGGGGTGGAGGAGGGAGAGGGAGGAAGCATCTCTGCTCGCGCGATGGGGGGGGTGGGGGGGGTGGAGGAGGGAGAGGGAGGAAGCATCTCTGCTCGCGCGATGGGGGGGGTGGGGGGGGTGGAGGAGGGAGAGGGAGGAAGCATCTCTGCTCGCGCGATGGGGGGGAGGAAGCATCTCTGCTCGCGCGATGGGGGGGAGGAAGCATCTCTGCTCGCGCGATGGGGGGGAGGAAGCATCTCTGCTCGCGCGATGGGGGGGAGGAAGCATCTCTGCTCGCGCGATGGGGGGGAGGAAGCATCTCTGCTCGCGCGATGGGGGGGGAGGAAGCATCTCTGCTCGCGCGATGGGGGAGAGGAAGCATCTCTGCTCGCGCGATGGGGGGAGAGGAAGCATCTCTGCTCGCGCGATGGGGGAGAGGAAGCATTTCTGCTCGCGCGATGGGGGGAGAGGAAGCATCTCTGCTCGCGCGATGGGGGGAGAGGAAGCATCTCTGCTCGCGCGATGGGGGGAGAGGAAGCATCTCTGCTCGCGCGATGGGGGGAGAGGAAGCATCTCTGCTCGCGCGATGGGGGAGAGGAAGCATTTCTGCTCGCACGATGGGGGGAGAGGAATCATCTCTGCTCGCACGATGGGGGGTGGGGAGGAGGAAGAGGAGAGGAAGCATCTCTGCTCGCGCGATGGGGGGGGGGGAGAGGAAGCATCTCTGCTCGCGCGATGGGGGGGGGAGAGGAAGCATCTCTGCTCGCACGATGGGGGGTGGGGAGGAGGAAGAGGAGAGGAAGCATCTCTGCTCGCGCGATGGGGGGGGAGGGGGGGGGGGAGAGGAAGCATCTCTGCTCGCGCGATGGGGGGGGAGAGGGGGGAGAGGAAGCATCTCTGCTCGCGCGATGGGGGGGGAGAGGAAGCATCTCTGCTCGCGCGATGGGGGGGAGGGGGGGGGAGAGGAAGCATCTCTGCTCGCGCGATGGGGGGGAGGGGGGGGGGAGAGGAAGCATCTCTGCTCGCGCGATGGGGGGGGGGGGGAGAGAGGAAGCATCTCTGCTCGCGCGATGGGGGGGGGGGAGAGAGAGGAAGCATCTCTGCTCGCGCGATGGGGGGGGGAGAGGAAGCATCTCTGCTCGCGCGATGGGGGGGGAGAGGAAGCATTTCTGCTCGCGCGATGGGGGGGGAGAGGAAGCATTTCTGCTCGCGCGATGGGGGAGAGGAAGCATTTCTGCTCGCGCGATGGGGGAGAGGAAGCATTTCTGCTCGCGCGATGGGGGAGAGGAAGCATTTCTGCTCGCGCGATGGGGGAGAGGAAGCATTTCTGCTCGCGCGATGGGGGAGAGGAAGCATTTCTGCTCGCGCGATGGGGGAGAGGAAGCATTTCTGCTCGCGCGATGGGGGAGAGGAAGCATTTCTGCTCGCGCGATGGGGGAGAGGAAGCATTTCTGCTCGCGCGATGGGGGAGAGGAAGCATTTCTGCTCGCGCGATGGGGGAGAGGAAGCATTTCTGCTCGCGCGATGGGGGAGAGGAAGCATTTCTGCTCGCGCGATGGGGGAGAGGAAGCATTTCTGCTCGCGCGATGGGGGAGAGGAAGCATTTCTGCTCGCGCGATGGGGGAGAGGAAGCATTTCTGCTCGCGCGATGGGGGAGAGGAAGCATTTCTGCTCGCGCGATGGGGGAGAGGAAGCATTTCTGCTCGCGCGATGGGGGAGAGGAAGCATTTCTGCTCGCGCGATGGGGGAGAGGAAGCATTTCTGCTCGC
The DNA here is from genome assembly GCF_048569485.1 of Anomaloglossus baeobatrachus. NCBI lineage: Eukaryota > Metazoa > Chordata > Amphibia > Anura > Aromobatidae > Anomaloglossus > Anomaloglossus baeobatrachus. The sequence goes on from NC_134362.1 coordinate 47,953,862, forward strand.
GCGATGGGGGAGAGGAAGCATTTCTGCTCGCGCGATGGGGGAGAGGAAGCATTTCTGCTCGCGCGATGGGGGAGAGGAAGCATTTCTGCTCGCGCGATGGGGGAGAGGAAGCATTTCTGCTCGCGCGATGGGGGAGAGGGAGGAAGCATTTCTGCTCGCGCGATGGGGGGAGAGGGAGGAAGCATTTCTGCTCGCGCGATGGGGGAGAGGGAGGAAGCATTTCTGCTCGCGCGATGGGGGAGAGGGAGGAAGCATTTCTGCTCGCGCGATGGGGGAGAGGGAGGAAGCATTTCTGCTCGCGCGATGGGGGAGAGGGAGGAAGCATTTCTGCTCGCGCGATGGGGGGGGTGGGGGAGGGAGAGGGAGGAAGCATTTCTGCTCGCGCGATGGGGGGGGTGGGGGAGGGAGAGGGAGGAAGCATTTCTGCTCGCGCGATGGGGGGGGTGGGGGAGGGAGAGGGAGGAAGCATTTCTGCTCGCGCGATGGGGGGGGGGGGGGAGGGAGAGGGAGGAAGCATTTCTGCTCGCGCGATGGGGGGGGTGGGGGAGGGAGAGGGAGGAAGCATTTCTGCTCGCGCGATGGGGGGGGTGGGGGAGGGAGAGGGAGGAAGCATTTCTGCTCGCGCGATGGGGGGGGTGGGGGGGGTGGAGGAGGGAGAGGGAGGAAGCATTTCTGCTCGCGCGATGGGGGGGGTGGGGGGGGTGGAGGAGGGAGAGGGAGGAAGCATTTCTGCTCGCGCGATGGGGGGGGTGGGGGGGGTGGAGGAGGGAGAGGGAGGAAGCATTTCTGCTCGCGCGATGGGGGGGGTGGGGGGGGTGGAGGAGGGAGAGGGAGGAAGCATTTCTGCTCGCGCGATGGGGGGGGTGGGGGGGGTGGAGGAGGGAGAGGGAGGAAGCATTTCTGCTCGCGCGATGGGGGGGGTGGGGGGGGTGGAGGAGGGAGAGGGAGGAAGCATTTCTGCTCGCGCGATGGGGGGGGTGGGGGGGGTGGAGGAGGGAGAGGGAGGAAGCATTTCTGCTCGCGCGATGGGGGGGGTGGGGGGGGTGGAGGAGGGAGAGGGAGGAAGCATTTCTGCTCGCGCGATGGGTGGAGGAGGGAGAGGGAGGAAGCATTTCTGCTCGCGCGATGGGTGGAGGAGGGAGAGGGAGGAAGCATTTCTGCTCGCGCGATGGGTGGGGAGGGAGAGGGAGGAAGCATTTCTGCTCGCGCGATGGGTGGGTGGGGGGGGGGGGAGGGAGGAAACATTTCTGCTCGCGCGATGGGTGGGGGTGGGAGGAAGGAAGCATTTCTGCCCGCGCGATGTGTTGGGGTGGGAGAAGAAGGAAGCATTTCTGCTCGCGCGATGGGTGGGGGAGGGAGGGAGGAAGCGGGAGGAAGCATTTCTGCTCGCGCGATGGAGGGGGTGGGGGAGGGAGAGGGAGGAAGCATTTCTGCTCGCGCGATGGGGGGGGGGGGGGAGAGGGGGGGAGAGGGAGGAAGCATTTCTGCTTGCGCGATGGGTGGGGGGGGAGAGGGAGGAAGCATTTCTGCTCGTGCGATGGGTGGGTGGGGGGGGAGAGGGAGGAAGCATTTCTGCTCGTGCGATGGGTGGGGGGGGGGAGAGGGAGGAAGCATTTCTGCTCGCGCGATGGGTGGGGGGGGGGAGAGGGAGGAAGCATTTCTGCTCGCGCGATGGGTGGGGGGTGGGGGGTGGGTGGGGGGGGGAGAGGGAGGAAACATTTCTGCTCACGCAATGGGGGGAGGGAGGAAGCATCTCTGCTTGCGCGATATTAGGGGGGGAGGAGCAGCATATCTGCTGGGGGGGAGAGCATCTCGGCTCGTGCGATTGGGGGGGGGGACAGAGTTTCTCGGCTCGTGCGATTGGGGGGGAGAGAGCATCTCTGCACGCACTCATAAAATTCTATGGAGGGGATGGAAGAGCTAAAGGCAGACGTTCTGCTGCAATTTCACCTGAATTTACAGATACACTTTATAAAGGGAACCTGTCAGGTTTCCTCTGCCCTCCAACCCAGCAGTATTCACATGTGTATGACTACATTCCCTATTTATAAACTCCGCTGTTCCTATGCTAATTAGGATGGGGCGTTAGTTCCGCAAACTAGTTGGCCCACTCTCCATGTTATCACTCCCCTGTGGGCGTGATGATGTGATTTTCACGAGCAGTGTCACTGCAGCTCCTGGAAATCTTGCGCATGCTCGTGGCTTTGTTTACTTACATTGAGCCTCTGAAGCCGGGTGTACGCATCCTGGCTTCAGAGAGTCACTGCGAATGATCGGAAGAACAGTTTCTGCATTTCCGGTCATGTGCAGTACCTCTCTAAAGCGGGAATGTGTACACAGCACACGCAGCTTCAGAGGTTCAATGTTGGTGAACAAAGCCGCACACATGCGCGAGATTTCCAGGAGCTGCGGTGATGCCAGCTCGTAGAAATCATGTTGTTACGCCCGTAGGGGCGTGATAATACAGAAAGAGGGCCAGCTAGAATGGGGGAACTAAAGGGCTAATTAGCATAGCAAAAGCAGAAGTTATAAAAAAAAATGTAAACATTGAGCTAAAGAGGTTATCCACTACTAGGACAGCCCTTTCAGATTCCTTATGTTTCCCCCAGGTAAAACTAATAAAGACTCTACTCACATCCCGCGCCGGAACCATTCCAGCGGTACTGCACTTTGTGTTCCCGGGATTCATGGGACGTTATGTCACGTGAGCCCCACATCCAATCAAGGCTGGCTTCTATCTTCCCGCCTTCAGACCAAATGAGTTAATCAACAGGAAGTGAGCGCTGCGGCTGCCACTCACTTCCTGTTGATTGCTTATTTGGTCCGAAGGTGAGCAGACTGAAGCCAGCGCTGATTTAATGCGGGGCTTGCGTTAGATTACAATCAGCACCGGCTTCTGTCTCCTCACCTTCGGATCAAACCAGTAATCAACAGGAAGTCAGTGGCAGCCGCAGCGCTCAAATGAGCCCTAGGAACATGCACCACTGGAATGGTGCCGGTACGGGAAGTGAGTACAGGCTTTTTTATATTTTACCTTGGGGAAATGTGGAATCAGAAAGGGTTGTCCTAGTAGTGGACAACCCCTTTAAGTGTATAACATACAGGGCTGATTAGGCAGGGAATTTAGTCATACAGATGTGAATGCTGCTGGGTTGGAGGGCAGAGGGGACCTGACAAATTCCCTTTAAAGTGAATTCAAATTCACTAAAGACAGATGTAACCAATTTTACCCATGAATTTGGCATGAATGATCCAGGAGGAGAAAGAATCAGAATTCTCTAAGATATATTACAAACTTTCTTATTGTCATGTGTGCTATTGATTTAAGAAATTAAAAACTGGCAGTAAGGCTATGTGCGCACGTAGCGTAATTACATGCAGTTACGCTTTGTAGCGCAGTGTAACTGCATGCGTCCTGCGTCCCCTGCATAATCTATGGAGATTATGCAGGGGCCATGCGCACGTGGCGTATTAGAGCGCAGCGCTTCGGCTGCTGCCCGAAGCGCTGCGTTCTAAGAAGTGACATGTCACTTCTTCCGTGCGCTTTGCCGGCACCTCCTGCTCTGTCTATGGCAGGAGCTGTACTCAGAGCGCATGGAATCGGCTTTTTTTTTTCTCTACGGACATTTTCTGCAGCGATTTGAAGCGCACGTGTGCTCTTCAGATCGCTGCAGAAATTTCTGCAGGGCTAGTACGCAACATGCGCACATTTAGACCTGACTCTTGCACTAGGGCAGATGTCGGCATCAACCATGGGAGAAAAGCTGCTGCCAGAGGTGTCAGGCGGCAGCGGCTTATCCCTCTCTCTGTGAATGTGTATAGGAGTGTCTCGGCAGTATGGCAGTAGTGGCGTATGGCCACCTTTACTAATCAAACTGAAATCTGCATTCTATCTGTCACTAGTACTGTTCTTTTTTTTTTTTTTTTTCTTTAAAAAAAAATATTTTTTTATATATAATATATATATAATTTTTTTTCTTTTAAAATAATAAAAAAATAATTATAAAATATTGTATATCTTTTTATAATTTTTTTCTTTAAAAATAAGAAAAATAATTATAATTATATATATATATATATTACAATTTATAATTATTTTTTTCTTTAAAAATAATGAAAAAATAATTATAAAATATTGTATATCTTTTTATAATTTTTTTCTTTAAAAATAAGAAAAATAATAATTATAATTATATATATATATATATATATATATATATATTACAATTTATAATTATTTTTTTCTTTAAAAATAATGAAAAAATAATTATAAAATATATATTATTTTCTTTAAAAATAACGACAAATAATAAATTATGAAATATTAATTTATATATATATATATATATATATATATATATATATATATATATATATATATATATATAAAAAATTAGATGGTAAAATAAAAAAAACATACCCTAACAATGAGCTTCACATTCATCCATTAAGCAGGAGAAGGAGCTTTTTGCCAAACAGTGATTATACATAAGAGAGCTTTTAAAGAAAAACTTTTACCTTTTAATGTCATATCCGTATGTATGACTCAGACTCCGAACCTCCATTTTAGATCTTCAATAGTTTGTATATGAGCCACGAAATGTGCTCATCCTCCGCATGCAGTAAATCTGTTCATAGCACCCCGCCTGCTGGCAGAATAGAATACTGCATTTTATTTCATTTTTTTTTCTTAAAGGTATAGTAATTGTTTTTCTATTGGCCCTCCCTGACAAACGGGAAAAGCTGCAAAAATATAATTGTTGTTCTTTGCAATCAGAGAGAATCTTTATACTTTTTTATAGTATTATTTTAGAACTCTAGATAGTGGTTATTATAGTTTTGCCTTAGTAAGTTTTAGAAATTTTTGAATATTTTCTGACTTAATTCTTTTTTTTTTTTTTTTTTTTTCAATCAAGCATAACAAAAAGGTTTTGTGGTGAATATAGCCTTAAAGGGAAGTAAGACATGGTTAAAAAAAAAAAAAAACCCAAACAAACCTTTTTGTTTTAAATCAGTTTATCTATTGCCTTTTTTAAATATTTGTATGTTTTCCATATCACAATTTTGTATTTAAATTTTAAAAATCTTGCAATCTGCACTCTGGCTACTTGGGTTTTTTAAGCTTATACTTTGTTTCAGGAAATGCACATGTACATTAGCAGCGATAGTTTGGCTCTGACCCAATCATTTGTATTGAAACATGTAATGAGCGTGTGCAAAGGTAATTATGACGTTAGAACGGGGAGGAGGTGAGCTGTGACATCTGTTGGATCTATTGAGGTGTTACCTGTCATTGTAATCCTGCCCCTGATGAGGAGCCTGCTGAAAACGTTTCCTGAAAGACAAAGTACGACACTAAAAAAAAAAAGTTGCCAGTGTGAAAATTTCAAGACTACAAATTGTTTTATAATTAAGATTGTGATCTGCAAAAAAATAAAAAGCCAACATGTTTGTTAAATACATGTAATACTGAAACCTGATTTAAAAAAAAAAAAATCATTTTCTGATGACTTCACTTTAAACACTAGTAAGTTCCTCAAAATGATAGAACAATAATGGGAATTTTAGGGATTTTCTCTAAGGGAAGTAAAAATTTGCAACAAACCCCGGCCGTTTTTGTTTTTTTGCTAAGGAATATCTACTTGAATCCAACTTTTACCTAAAATAACAAGTTACCTCTGGATCTTACATTTGCTTAATGCAGCTTTTCCACACATCAAAGCTGTTATGAATTGCTAAGTTGACACATATCAAGTATTCTGTTAGAACGGATCCATTGGCAAAAAAGTTCTGCAAACACTTTCCTGTCCGTTTTGCAAACAGATTTTTTCAGTATCTTTTTTTGTGTTTTTTTTTGTTTTTTAACATGGGAGTCTATGGAAAACAGATCCGTTAACAGATTACTATTTAAAACTGATCCAGTAAGCAAAAAACAGATCCTTTACAAATGCAAGAAAAACAATAGCTAAAGTGCAATCAGTTAATGGATCCATTTTCAATAGACTCCCATGTAAAAAAAACAAAAAAAAAAACAAACAAAAAACCAAACGGATCCTGCAAAAATCAACTTTTACAAAACGGACAAAGTAGGGTTTGCATAACTTTTTTGCCAACGGATTCGCTCTAACAGATGATTACTGGACTGTGAGCCCAATCTGAAAAATGCACCAAAAAAACTTAGGCATAACCTATTCATGAAATGTCTTTTGTTAGAAATATAATTTAAAACAATTTAATATGTCGTAGTAAAACTTCACGCTGATATGGAGAGTTTGTGTGTTTTTTTGTATTGTTGTTTTTTTTTTTTTGCATGCGCAGGATACATCTGTCAAACGTCAGAAATGTGTATCCATCC
>NC_134362.1:48262716-48340216 GCF_048569485.1 Anomaloglossus baeobatrachus
CGTTCTGCAACAGAACAGCGCAGATTCTCTCTCACAGAAAGGAGCTGGCTGCTGATCTGCAGGGCGGCCGTGGGCCCCTAAGCTGCTGGGCCCGGTCGCAATGGCGACCTTTGGTCGTTATGCCCCTGCCCCCACGCACAGTATAATGTCCCCATAGTATATTCCCCCACGCACAGTATGATGTCCCCATAGTACATTCCCCACACACACAGTAGGATGTCCATGTCAGACATCCATCAATCTTTAAAGTGATTTAACAGTTTCACAAATAAATCTCTGTCCTCCAGACTCTGTTTGTATAAAAGAAAAGCAAACTGGCTTTACTCATTATCTCCAGTCCAGCACTAGGCCTATACCGCTGCTCTTAAGGCCCCCGTTACATGCAACGACATCGCTAACGAGATGTCGTTGGGGTCACGGAATTCGTGACGCACATCCGGCCTCGTTAGCGACGTTGTTGCGTGTGACACGTACGAGCGACCACTAACGATGCAAAATACTTACCAAACCGTTGATTGTTGACACGTCGTCCATTTCCCAAATGCCGTTGCTCGTTTAGGACGCAGGTTGTTCGTCGTTCCTGAGGCAGCACACATCGCTATGTGTGACACCCCAGGAACGACGAACAACACTGTACCTGCGTAATCCGGCAACGAAGTGGGCGTGACTTTCATGCTGCTGCTCTCCGCCCCTTTGCTTCTATTGGACGCCTGCCGTGTGATGTCACTGTGACGCCGCACGAACCGCCCCCTTAGAAAAGGGGCTGTTCGCCGCACACAGCGACGTCGCTAGGAAGGTAAGTATGTGTGACGGGTACTAGCGATATTGTGCGCCACGGGCAGCGATTTGCCCTTGATGCACAAACGACGGGGGTGGGTGCTTTCACCAGTGACATCGCTAGCGATGTCACTGCGTGTAAAGCCCCCTTTAGTGTCTGTTATTGGCTACAGCACTGATATCACATTGACAGCGCTGCAGCCCATCACTGAGCTCAGAGACTCTACCAGCGTAGATAGAAAAAGCTATTGAACTCACTGATTGGGGCAGCACTTTCAAGCGTGATATTATCTGCAAACAATAACAGACACTGGGAGCAGCAGCAAGGGACTCAGCACTGGACCCAGGAAAGGTGAGTAAGGCAAAATTTGTTTTTTTGGGACATAAACTGCAGCTAGGGGACAGGGGTTTTCTAATTGAAAACTCCTTGAGGTCAAGTACACACCTTGCTTCTTAGATGCTTGTGTGGCACCCCAGTGGTTCCAGGTGCCACAGTGGCATTGTTCCTCTTACCGGGGGTGATACACAACACTTCCCAACTGGGGCCAGAAGGGGGAGCTCAAGTCCTGGTTGGGACGAGCTTCCCTGAAAATTCTGAGATGGGAAGGAGAGAGTGCGGTCGCTGTTACAGAGCTCCAAGCTAGCTTTCCAGGACTGAGCGCAAGAAGACAGGATACCGGGATCCTAGACTATCAGGTGCTAACGGCCTGGCAGTAAATCTGGAGGGCAGGAGACTTCACGTTCCCTTGCTGATTAGGAATCCGGAGGCGCAGTGGCAAGATAGAGCCCAGGGCCGCTGTTACCGAGTGGGCCCCACTACCAGCTTGCGCTACCTGTCACACGGAACATACAAGGAACAATTAGAAAGAGGGATGCTGTGTAGCTTCAGGCCGCAGCGACCCACACCAAAGCGCACCATAGGAAGCTTCCACCCACCGGGTAGAGAGAAATCCCTACTGCTTGCAGGCTGACCGGGCTACCGAATACCTGGACTTTGCCAACTAAAAGTAAAGTAAAGAAAACTACAGCTTGTGTCATCCAGTTAATATCGGCGCCCTCAGTCCTCAAACCCCCCAACGTACTACACCACAACCAACTACCGCCATTCCCTTGGGGCCTAGCTTCACCTGTGGGAAGCAAATCCACCCTAGTTGCAACAACACCCACCCCAGAGGACATCCTTGAATCTGTTAAAAGAAGTGAAGAACAGATGCACAGCAAGTCGTTTTGACATTGCAGTGCATGTGATAATTATTTGTAGCATTTTTTAGGCTCTTTTTCTGGATAATTTTATGCAAAATCCGCATAAAAAAGACATGTGCATGCTGAAGTTATCACCTTTCCTTTGGATAGAAAGCCTACGACTCCAATGGAACTCCATGCATGCTTTATTATAGCTGAAATTCAGTATATGATATTAATAATATGTATTCCAAAAGGGTTAAAAAAAAACATATATTAACCTAAACCTCAAGCTACAAAAAAATGTCCTCAGAACAAATGCATTAATCCTGTACCAGTAGGATTTAAAAGAAAGCTCACTCTGGGCATACCAGGGAAAAATGCTTTCCAAATCCTATTAGAAATGTGCATAATTGCAGCCTTTGTTAATCATGCCTTGATTACCTCTGACATAAAGGCAGGATTTAACCTGCCTGGAGTCCTGCATCCAGTGTTCACAGGAGAAGGTTGACCTGTAAGGTCTAGCGCACATGGCAGTGAGTTTTTGTAGCCGATTAAATGTCACCCGTATATGCTTCTACTGCACACACAGAATCAACAAAAAAGTCATCCGATTCTATTCTGCAGAATTATTCTCCTTCCTTTCTGGAAGATATTAAAAGGGGTTGTCAGATTGTCCTACAGATAGGTTATAATTGATGATCGATAGTTATTCCACCTACCTAAAGCCAAACACAACACAACTATGGCCACCTACTTGGTCTCTTAGGACAATTGTTTTATTGTAATTGTGGCGCCCCTGAGGCTTCAGGCACCACAGGGTAGTGCACCTCATTTAGGGTGTAGTGCTCATCCTCAAATTTTTATAATAAGTACAGTTGGAATTTTTAGTGCTGAAGTGCACATTTAGTGCTGGCTTTTTGTTTTTTCTTCTTTGAATTGGTTGGTGGCTGACCCCCACCTTGCTATGCACCCCAATTTGGGATGTATTCCACCTGTCTAGATTTTGGCGATTGGTGACTGTTCACATTCAGTCATCAGGCCCTGTCCACAGGCTATTTACTTCATGCAGCATTTGCTTGGACCTGTCCCGCCCACAGCCATGACTCAGTCATGGGTACGGGATTGAAATAGACCAGGTGAGTGCTGCTAAGAGCAGTTCTACTATTCATATGTGAGGCCGTATGGCACATTTTATAAAAATATTTTAGTGTAGGACTGCCCCAAATGAGATTTGCCGTGACATGGCGGGGTAGCTCAAGAAATTGCAATTTTTTGCCAAATATCTCAAATTTTTATAATAAGTACAGTTTGGAATTTTTAGTGCTGAAGTGCACATTTAGTGCTGGCTTTTTGTTTTTTTTTTACCTCATTTAGGGTGTAGTGCTCATCCTGGATCCAGAGGAGGTCGGTACTGGTTCCATCACACACCAAATACATACATTTGGTTGCCACTCTCCTACCGTGGACCGGGCTAGGTTTGGGTCAAAAGGGGTTGCCACCGTGGTTGGGTCTACAGGATGCCACCACACATGGGACCCGCAATCCACTAGTGGCGGGAATTTGGGACAGGAGGGGCAGCCAAACACAACAGTTAGGAGTTCTCCAGCAGGAGAGGAAGAGACCAGTCGGGGACCAGTCAGCTTTTACCAGTGGCTCCAGTGGGACACAGGAGACAATTTGGTCGCTGAGGGGAGAGCTTTATTGCTCCCTCGGGGCCGGCGCACAGCAGGGTGCAGAATCCTAAGGTGGATATTACTCCAGGTTGTCCAAAATCTGCAGGCCAGGGGGATTGCACGTCCCTCCGGCCCACACAGTTCCCGGAGCACAGTGCTATATAGGATCCAGGGTCGTTCTCCACAGCAGGCCCCACAGCGGACCTGCGGCACCTGCATACGGAACGGGACCAAGCACGTACCAAAGACTGGGGTCCCCAAGAAGCTTCAGGCCACGGGGATCCACATTTTAGACGCGCAAAAGGGGAAGGGCCCACCGTCCACTGTACCGGTTTCGACCTCCGACAGATCCGGGATTGGCTGAGGCCCATCACGGCGGTGACCGGCATCTTCCGGGTGAAACCAGAACAGTGAGTAAAGAAAACTTTGAACCCGCAGAAACTTTGTCCGCCTTTCCTTGTCGGCATCCGCCATTACTACTCCTCTCATCATCCTCCCTGGGGACCGCTCCACATGTGGGGAGCAGAAACATCTTAGCTGCTATTACCATCAGCCACAGAGGACGGCGACAGCAGCAGCATCTAAGTCCCTGGCCGCGTACCGTGTAATAACCTGCAGGTAACGGGATACGCAAGGATTGCACGGAACCACGGGGGTTAATCAATGCAAATTTAATAACATATTGCACAACACAGGTGGAGGAATAGTGCGGGAACGGAGGGAGAGAAAAGCGGGAAGGTGCACAGCAGTAGATATAATGTAATATACATACAATCACTTTGAATAGCTTGTCAAGGGTGGGAAGCCTCAGATTGTACTCCCAAAAGCAAAACACAAAAATCCTTATTAAACAAAAAAAACGCAGAGTCCTTGTTATCTTACTCATATAACACAGTGCAGAGTCTTTTCCTATCTGTCCCTAACTAAAAGTAGTGTGCACACTTAACTGCAGGTTTCAGCGTGGGGTAGGTCGTCACCGTTGGGGCCCGTATTCCGCCGCAGACACCTCTAAAGTTCAGTCTTTGTCCCAGATCTGTAATTTGCCCGTGCTGTCTGGCACCTCGCTCCACATCCAGCCTTTCTTGGATCTGTGTCTTGGGGAGATGTCACGCAACACTCAGGTACTTGGACCTTGTTCAGCAGGGCAGAATGCGGCCTTGCCTTCTTCAGGACGCCCGAACACACACCTCAGCATAAACAGCTACCAAACAAAACTAGCTCCTCCTCATATCCTGTTCAGACTGTACCAAGTAAATCAAGCAGCAGGGGGTTTGTGCCCGTTGTTCTTTGTTTTGACAGCAGGTGGCAGCATAACAAGGAAAAGTCCACAGTCTTCTAACCTATATATGTAAATGTTAACAGGTCTTACATTTCCCCCCCTCTTTAACCTCGGCCGTCCCGGTCGATACTCTCCTGAGGCGCTCTGCACAGGGGCACACGGTGGCAACTCCTGCCCTGCTTCACAACCTGTTGCTTTGGAGCCAATGTCTTAAAACAGGATCCAGTGACAGAACACACAAATTCATCTGCCAAGTACCGATCAGGGGGAATACCAGCATTAGCCCGCTCAGTCCGGCGTGGTACTACGGCTAAGTCACCAGACGTCGGCGCCGTATCAGGGAGTACAGTATTCTCGTCCCCATCTCTGGCGATTGGTGACTCCTGCTCTGCAGGGGTGGCACCTGTGTCTTGAACGGATGGGGGCGTGGATCTCTCCCAGTCTGCTGGGTTGGCCGGGGCCCGCCACCATTCTTCATCGTCAGAGCCCTCTTCGAGGGTAACAGGAACGGGCACGGGCACCGTCTCCGAGGTACTTTGTCTGGTCCTGTCTTCTGAATAGCAGGGCCTCAGCATATTACAATGCAGGATGAGGGTGTCGCCTCTTCGCTCACCTCTCACTTCGTATACTGATCCGTGGGGCGAGATTCTTCTGATCACAATGTACGGCTCTGTTTTCCAGCGCTCGCTCAACTTGTTTCTCGGGTGCTTCTCTGCAACTAGTACTCGGTCCCCTGGCAAGAACGGGGTTTCACACACAGGTTTCCGCTGTGGATGTGTCTTTTCTTGCAGTCGCTTGGTGACAATTCGATGGATAGTCTCCAGCCGTCGACGGTGACAGTCAACCCAGGAACCCACACTCTGACCTTCACTGATCTCGGGGGGAGCCAGGTTGAGCTCTTCTATGCCTCTTCCGGCTCTTCCAAACAGTAGCACGTACGGGGTGTACCCAATGGTGGAGTGGACACGATTATTGTACGCCCACACGAGTTCTGCGAGATAGCCGGGCCAGTGATTCTTACGATCATCCTCTAACGTGCGTAGCATTTGTAGGAGGGTCCGGTTAAATCTCTCGCAGGCTCCGTTGCCCTGTGGATGATAAGGCGTAGTCCTTGACTTCTGCATTCCGTAAATCCTTTGCAGCTCTCTCATGACACCGCCCTGAAAGCAAGCCCCTTGGTCGGAATGTATTCTTTTGGGGCAGCCGTACACCCGGATAAAGTCATCACTGATGGCTCGAGCAGCTGATTCAGCCGTCTGATCTCTGGTGGGCGTCACCACCGCAAATTTGGAGAAGTGATCTGTCATCACAAGGCAGAACTGATAGCCCCGGTACGAGTGACCAATCTTCAGATAATCGATCATGAGTACTTCCAATGGCTCTTTGGTTGCAATAGTCTGTACTGGTGCTTGCTGTGGGGGAGCTTTACTTAACTCACAGGAACGGCACAGTTTACAGGCCTTCTCTACTGCCTGAAGCATCTGAGGACAGTATACTATTCTTTGCAACCACTGGTAAGTCTTGTCCGGTCCAAAATGGGCCCCCTTCTCATGCGCCTCTCGGGCCAATGGTACTGCCATCTTCTGGGGTATCACTACTTGCCACCGCACTTCCAACTCTGTAGCTAGGTGCACCTTCCGATACAGCATCCCTTCTTGCACCGACAGCTTATCCCACTGGCTGAGAATCTGGAGGGCCACGTGCGACAGCGTGGCCCGTATTTCCTTTCTAGGCTTGCGCTGCTGGATCACCCACTCTTTCACTTGAAGCAGTTCTGGGTCAGATGACTGGATTTTCACCCATTCCTCTCTGGTTTGGCCAAGCAGGCGTGATGTCGTGCCCGACGTAATTTCCAGCATACGAGCCTCTACCAATTGAGCGGTGAATTTACTGAAGTCCGGAATTTCGTCTTCCTCCAACTGTTCATCTCTCTCTCCCACTGGGGCTTCGGTGGTAACACGAGAAAGGGCATCCGCATTCTGATTTTCATGCTTGGAGCGGTACTGCACATGATAATTGTACCTGGAGAGTCGTGCCAGCCACCTCTGTTCCATTGCTCCCAGTTTGGCGGTGGAGATGTGAGCCAGGGGATTATTATCCGTATAGACTTCAATTTGGGCTCCCGTGAGATATTCCGAGAACCTTTCGGTTATTGCCCATACTAGTGCCAGTAACTCCAGCCGAAAGGAACTGTAATTCTCGGGGTTGCGCTCGGCTTCCCGTAACGTCCGACTTCCATATGCAATCACCCGTTCAGTACCATTCTGTACCTGGGCCAGTACTGCACCCAGGCCGTAGAGGCTTGCGTCTGTATACAACCGAAAAGGGAGGTTATAGTCTGCATAGGCAAGCACAGGGGCGCTAACCAAGGCCTCTTTCAATCGGTGTAAGGCTTCTGCTTGTCTTGGTCCCCAGCAAATTTTCTGTGCTTTTGGTCCTTTCGCAGTCCCTCGGAGCAATTCGTGCAAAGGTTCTGACTCCTTCGCGAAATCTTTGATAAAGCGACGGTAATATCCGGCTAGCCCCAGGAAAGCTCGAACCTCCCGCACTGTGCTGGGTGTGGGCCATTGTAGCACTGCTCTCACTTTCCCATCGGAGGGCTGTATGCTGGCTTCCGACACCTTGTGTCCGAGATATTCAATCTCTTCCTGAAAGATCCGGCATTTTTTTGGTTTCAGTTTAAGCCCATGGGCCCGTAACCGCTGAAACACTTGACCCAGGTTTTCTAGATGTTTTTCGAAGGTTGCAGAATACACTACTATGTCATCCAGGTAAATCAACGTGGCCTCGAAGTTCATGTCTCCAAGGCAACTTTCCATGAGGCGCTGAAAAGTTCCTGGGGCATTATTTAGTCCAAACGGCATGCGATTGAACTCGAAGAGTCCCATGGGTACAATAAATGCGGTCTTGGCCTTGTCTTTCTCTGCCACAGGGACCTGCCAATATCCGCTGGCCAGATCAAGGGAGGAGAAGTAACGTGCCTTTCCCAGCGCCGACAGGGACTCCTCTATCCGGGGCAGAGGGTAGGAATCACGAACCGTGCATCCATTAAGCTTGCGGTAGTCAACACAGAAGCGGGTAGACCCATCCTTTTTCTTGACCAGCACGATTGGGGCAGCCCATGGACTCTGACTTTCTCTTACCACCCCGCTCTTCAGCATCTGCGCCAAGAGCTCTTTCACCTCTTGGTAGTACTTTGGGGGTATTTGTCTGTACCTTTCCCTGATCGGTGGGGCATCTCCCGTGGGTATTTCATGCTGAATCTTGTCAGTACAGCCAAAATCTTCTGCGTGACGGGAGAACGTGGCTTGATTCTCCCAAATAAAGTCTTCTATGGCTTGGGCTTGCTCCGAAGCGAAGGGGCTCAGGTCCACTCCCATCTGCCCTAAGATGACGCGACTGTTCCACTGATCAGTGGGTTTCTCTTTACTTTCCATAGAAACAGCCCAAGTCCAGGCTTCCCCTGCCATGAGCTGCAATTCAATCGATTCTGCGGTCGCCACCTCTTCAGGCGCCAGGTAGACATGGGCCAGAACAACTCCCGAGGTCAAGGTGTAGGCCTGTTCACCGGTGTTCACGCAACGGAAAGGGACTCTTCCATTTCTTACTGTTGCTAAAGTGCGAGCCACCAACGGTTCATCTCCATTTTCTTCACCACGGTAAGGCTCCACCAACACCTCCATCCCCTCGAGTGTACGGTGGGCTCCGACTGGCAAGGTGAGGACTGTCTCACGATTTGGAGGTAGAGTAATTGTTGTCTGTCTTGGGACTCGAACCCTCCCCACCGGGTAGCGGCTCCCACCATTCCTCCACAGTCCT
Organism: Anomaloglossus baeobatrachus; assembly: GCF_048569485.1. Classification (NCBI taxonomy): domain Eukaryota; kingdom Metazoa; phylum Chordata; class Amphibia; order Anura; family Aromobatidae; genus Anomaloglossus; species Anomaloglossus baeobatrachus. The sequence goes on from NC_134362.1 coordinate 48,271,450, forward strand.
CGGGCACGGATAAGGTGTTGGAAGACCTTTTGGGCGGGCCTGTTAGCAACTGTCGTTTTCCAGTAATCACAGCCCCCCTTGTTGAAGAGCAACTGGTCTAATTCTTTCAGGACGTTCATACCCACGATAGCCGGCACCTCTCTGTCGTACCGGCCCTCCGTTAACACAATCCCTTTTTTGCCTAAGTTCTGGCCACATGCACGTATGTTCATCCACACGACTCCTACAACCGGAATGGGAAGATTATAAAACCTAAAATTGTGTAGCCCCAATTTTTCAATGAATAGAGATGGGGATACAACAGAAAAGAGGACCACAAATAGTCAAAGTGAAATACAAAATTTAATAATTTGTACAAAGGTGATACAGGACACACAGTGGAGGCAGGCTAGATGGAAACAGCCTGCCAGGAAACAACCCACAGCAATACCAGGACACACCACCAGATGGCAGCCTGCTGACAGGCAGCAATGCAAAAAGGACAATACAAGGTGAAAAATAGCCCATAGAAAGTCACAAGGGACGGTATAGGAAATTAATTGTATAGAGAAGATCTGTAAAACCCCCTAAGAAGTCCCAAAGGGCAAAAGGGCATAAATAATTAATCACTGTTACCTTGCGACATGTCAGAGCAGGAATGGTGGATGTGTCCGGGCGTGGGGGCGGGGCCTCGACGCGCGTTTCACCGAAGGCTTCGTCAGGAGGCTGTCTGTACCTTTCCCTGATCGGTGGGGCATCTCCCGTGGGTATTTCATGCTGAATCTTGTCAGTACAGCCAAAATCTTCTGCGTGACGGGAGAATGTGGCTTGATTCTCCCAAATAAAGTCTTCTATGGCTTGGGCTTGCTCCGAAGCGAAGGGGCTCAGGTCCACTCCCATCTGCCCTAAGATGACGCGACTGTTCCACTGATCAGTGGGTTTCTCTTTACTTTCCATAGAAACAGCCCAAGTCCAGGCTTCCCCTGCCATGGGCTGCAATTCAATCGATTCTGCGGTCGCCACCTCTTCAGGCGCCAGGTAGACATGGGCCAGAACAACTCCCGAGGTCAAGGTGTAGGCCTGTTCACCGGTGTTCACGCAGCGGAAAGGGACTCTTCCATTTCTTACTGTTGCTAAAGTGCGAGCCACCAACGGTTCATCTCCATTCTCTTCACCACGGTAAGGCTCCACCAACACCTCCATCCCCTCGAGTGTACGGTGGGCTCCGACTGGCAAGGTGAGGACTGTCTCACGATTTGGAGGTAGAGTAATTGTTGTCTGTCTTGGGACTCGAACCCTCCCCACCGGGTAGCGGCTCCCACCATTCCTCCACAGTCCTCGGGCACGGATAAGGTGTTGGAAGACCTTTTGGGCGGGCCTGTTAGCAACTGTCGTTTTCCAGTAATCACAGCCCCCCTTGTTGAAGAGCAACTGGTCTAATTCTTTCAGGACGTTCATACCCACGATAGCCGGCACCTCTCTGTCGTACCGGCCCTCCGTTAACACAATCCCTTTTTTGCCTAAGTTCTGGCCACATGCACGTATGTTCATCCACACGACTCCTACAACCGGAATGGGAAGATTGTTTGCAGCCCTCAGTTTGATATGTGCCCCTTTGTCAATGGATACAGTTTGTCCAAAATGTTGGTAGAAGAACTGTTCTGGCATGGTGGTCACTTGGGACCCAGTATCCATCAAGCATCTTACTTCTTTCCCTTCAAATTCGGCCATGATCGTCGGCGTGCTGGCTGCTATATCTTCAGGGCATTGGTTTTCTCTAAGCTCAGTTGGTCTCCCCGCCATGTGCCCATCCATGGAGGGAGGCACTAGTTTAACGGCGGTCTTTCTTGAGACGTCTTCCTCTCCAGACAGTGTCGGAATAAATGGTTCTGATTTCCACAGTTCCAACACTGGTACTCTCCAGCGGGTCTCGATCGTCTCTGCTCGATCTGTCCCCTCTCTTCTTGATAGGTATGCGTGCGGGTATTTGGACGCGGTGCTGTCGTTCTTACTTCTGACGCCGGGGCTTGCATATTCTTCAGCAACTCTTGTAGAGCAGTAACCGTCTCTTGTAACTGATCCACTTTAGCCTCAAGTTGGCTCGGTTTTCGGTTTTTCTCACCCGGGACTATCTTATGCATACAAACTTCTCCCCAGGCGTTCTGCGGGTCGCAATTTTCAGTTTGTGCGTGGGAGACTGCTTCTTCCAATATCTCCTGGAAAGTTAGTTTTTTTTCTACCCTGAGCCGTTCACGGAGGGCACCTTTGATCTTGGGGTTAAGTAACCCACGGAGGAATTGATCTCGTAGGGTACGGTCAGCATAATTTTAATCAAGAAAGATAGCTTAGAAGTACAAACGTGAAAAATTATAAACAAAAAACTCCTAAAATTACCAATTTTAATTTTTATATACGTCTTAAAAGGGAATATCCCAACATTAATTTATAATATTGCCAAAAAAGTACAGGGGAGGGGCCTGACCCTTAATTCACCCTATAGATTGCCCCTTCCTTGCCGCGGAGGTCGGCGCCCTAAAGGCCTGCGCAATTGGCGCCCCCGCTCAACGAAGACTATCCCTCCGGGCCCTAAATGACCCTAACAAATTAGGTGATAGTACTACGAGGATTGATTTACAATATTTGAACCAACAATAATGACACAAATATGCATAAAAATAGATACACTGTCACCAATATGATTAGACCAGAAACAGTGATGGGGTGCAATGACCCAGAGGAAAACCATTCAAAGATGAACTAGTGGTTCAAAACCAAAAAACCGCCCGACGCGTTTCCCCTCATCCATGTGAGGTTCTTCAGGGGTGGAAAATTTAGTCAGTTCAAAATTACCACAATAGAAAATCAAATGTTGGTAGTCCTGTTCTGGCTTTGACTATTCACCTAATATTGGGTTTTATAATTTTGTTATCTAATTTCTATCATAGTGATCTTTAATGGGATAGGGACTCCATTTTGTAAAAAGAAACAATCCTTTCTATTGTCTCACCTTAATCCTCTTATCCCCTCTTTAATGGTTGATCTGAGTTGTTTACATTATATATAAGAACGTCTTGTCCCCAGCACACTCCTTTATCTAGAGTTTCTTCTCTCCTCTCTCTGTCTGCTTGAGAGAGGAGGGGGCGTGGCTGGTGGTGCAGATCTCCATTAGCGTTCCATTGTGGGACGCATGGGATGCGCACGCGCGGGTGCGCGTCATGGGGTAACCCGCTCACGTGACCGCAGCCTTTCCCTCCGATCTGTTGTTTGGCAGTGGGCGGGAGTTGCGGCGCGTGCGCGGATTGACGTCATCGGGGAATCCCGATCACGTGACCGCGGCACGTGGAGATGCGGAAGTAGTGGCTCCAGGGCTTTTGCAATCCGCCTGAGCGTGTGCCCCCAGTGCACGAGCCAGAAGGGGTTAACCATTGGCCTCATCACAGGTGAGAGGGTGTTTAGGTACTTTTATAAAAAGGTGAATAATATGCGGGCTTCCTCTCTCCCCTATTGAATTTGCATCATAGCACTGTGGTTGCCTCTAGACCGGAGGATGGCAAACAGAGGAACATATTTGCTGCTGATATGGGGATAATGGACCTGCTCTTTATCTAGGGAGTCCAGTGGAGATTGTCCTTATCTATTACACACTGAGGCTTAAGCTAAGTATTTAATGCTGTATATTTGAACTATTGTTGTTGTTTTTTGCTCCCTGTCCCAGCATTATATATGCAATTGAACATCCTGGTGGACTCTTTAACCTGACAGGTGTGAGTCGACAGGTCTATCTCATGTTTGTTGGGACGGTGTATGTTTTTGTGGGGGCAATTGGTTCTCAGTGTGAAACAGGACTACCAACATTTGATTTTCTATTGTGGTAATTTTGAACTGACTAAATTTTCCACCCCTGAAGAACCTCACATGGATGAGGGGAAACGCGTCGGGCGGTTTTTTGGTTTTGAACCACTAGTTCATCTTTGAATGGTTTTCCTCTGGGTCATTGCACCCCATCACTGTTTCTGGTCTAATCATATTGGTGACAGTGTATCTATTTTTATGCATATTTGTGTCATTATTGTTGGTTCAAATATTGTAAATCAATCCTCGTAGTACTATCACCTAATTTGTTAGGGTCATTTAGGGCCCGGAGGGATAGTCTTCGTTGAGCGGGGGCGCCAATTGCGCAGGCCTTTAGGGCGCCGACCTCCGCGGCAAGGAAGGGGCAATCTATAGGGTGAATTAAGGGTCAGGCCCCTCCCCTGTACTTTTTTGGCAATATTATAAATTAATGTTGGGATATTCCCTTTTAAGACGTATATAAAAATTAAAATTGGTAATTTTAGGAGTTTTTTGTTTATAATTTTTTACGGTCAGCATAACCGGGGGTTTGTGCTAGCTCTGGCTCTGCTGTAAGCATTTGTCTCATTATTCTCTGGAGTGCATTTGCATACTGTGGCAGACCTTCTTCTTCACCCTGCAGCCTGTAGAACAGTTGCGCCTGTAAATCTCCTGCTTCTGGTTTCCCGCCATACACTCTCTCAAGAATCTTCACCACCTGCTCTAACGTCTTTCGTTCACTCTCAGGGCGCAATAAAATAGTCTCTTGAGCATGGCCTTCAAGGGCAATCAACAATATCTCCCCTTGATTTTCTGCAGTCACTCCTGCTACTCTCAACATGCCCCTCACTCTCTGCGCCCAGTCATGGAGAGGTACATTGTTGCCAGTAAATTTTGGTATATGGGTCAGCATAGCCCCCAGGGACAGCTGCCTTGCTGGTATTCCCCCATCAGGTTGTATTAGAACACCTCCATCAGCGACACCCCCATCAGCGACACCCCCCTGTCCGTCCATTGTTCCGTACCAGCCTGCGTATCCTGCCGACTACGCCAAATGTAATAACCTGCAGGTAACGGGATACGCAAGGACTGCACGGAACCACAGGGGTTAATCAATGCAAATTTAATAACATATTGCACAACACAGGTGGAGGAATAGTGCGGGAACGGAGGGAGAGAAAAGCGGGAAGGTGCACAGCAGTAGATATAATGTAATATACATACAATCACTTTGAATAGCTTGTCAAGGGTGGGAGGCCTCAGATTGTACTCCCAAAAGCAAAACACAAAAATCCTTATTAAACAAAAAAAACGCAGAGTCCTTGTTATCTTACTCGTATAACACAGTGCAGAGTCTTTTCCTATCTGTCCCTAACTAAAAGTAGTGTGCACACTTAACTGCAGGTTTCAGCGTGGGGTACCTAGTCACCGTTGGGGCCCGTATTCCGCCGCAGACACCTCTAAAGTTCAGTCTTTGTCCCGGATCTGTAATTTGCCCGTGCTGTCTGGCACCTCGCTCCACATCCAGCCTTTCTTGGATCTGTGTCTTGGGGAGATGTCACGCAACACTCAGGTACTTGGACCTTGTTCAGCAGGGCAGAATGCGGCCTTGCCTTCTTCAGCACGTCCGAACACACACACCTCAGCATAAACAGCTACCAAACAAAACTAGCTCCTCCTCATATCCTGTTCAGACTGTACCAAGTAAATCAAGCAGCAGGGGGTTTGTGCCCGCTGTTCTTTGTTTTGACAGCAGGTGGCAGCATAACAAGGAAAAGTCCACAGTCTTCTAACCTATATATGTAAATGTTAACAGGTCTTACAACCGCAGGTGGCGTCACGACAAACTTTCAGCTCCAACTACTACCCCCATTTTCCATTCTCCACCACCCTCTCTCTATATTGTACACTTTGGGGACACGGAATCGGGCAGAGCCACCGGTGACATCCCTGACCCGCATCATTACCGGCACGAGTAAAGACTTAACCCCTTGCCCCGTGGGTGGTACATAATTTTTTTCACACTTTTTTTCTTTTTTATTTAACCTTTTTACTTTTTTTTTACAGCATGTTCATATATAGTTCACCCACCCCGAAATACTTAAGCAGTGACTAGGATTAGGCACTATGTAAATGTATTTCTCATGTTCAAACACTGCTGTTAGTCCGGTAAAACAAGCAAAGTTTCTCCCATTCCTTCATTAATTACGGTGCTTTTATTTTCTTTTCTACATAATCCACTCAGTGTCTTTCTTTTCTTTAATGTATTATACCGTACTCAGTGGGATTGAAAAATTTTAAACCCTTCAGAATTCTCTAGATTTTGCCTTAAATTTTACTTAAAATGACATCAGATATCCACACTTGTCCTAAAAGTAAGCAAAGAGAACCAAATCAAACAAATAAGTCATAAATATTACACTGTTTAATTTTTGAAATGAGGAAAATAATCCAAAATCACATCTGTGAGTGACAAAAGTATGTGAACCTTTACTGTCAGTATCTGTCGTGACCCTCTTGTCCGGTAATTGTTGATTACGGTACTCCTGTACATCGGCTTGGAGGAATTTTAGCCCGTTCCCCTCTACAAAACAGCTTCAACTCATGTTGATGGCTTTTCTCCCATGAACTGCTCACTTTAGGTCCACAACATTTTTTGTAGGATTAAGGTCTGGACTTTGAGTTGGCCATTCTTGTTTTACCATTTTTTTTAGAATGGCTTGTGTTCTTTGAGTTGTTTTTTTTTGCTGCATGACCCTCATTGATATTTTCTTTAGCAATTTCCTGGAATGATCCAGAATTAATGATGGCAAAACAATCTGGCCTAGATGCAGTAAAAAAGGCGCAAACCATAATCCTAACACCACCGTGTTTCACTGATAGTATAATGTTTTCATGCTGTAGTGCAGTACTTCTCTCTCTCCAAATAAAACACTTCTCCTTTAAAAAAAAAATATTTTTTTTTGTCTTATCCAACTATAAAAAATTGTTTCAATAGCTTTCTGGCTCGTCTAGGCATCTTTAGCAAACTAAAGGCAGGCACCAATGTATTTTTTTGTAGAGCATTGTTTTCTCCTTGCAATCCTGCCATGCACACCATTATTGTTTAGTGTCCTACCTATGGTGAGACTTATGAACATTAGCTAATGCAGTGGCGTAGCAAAGGGGGGGGGGCGGAGGGGGCGGTCCGCCCCGGGCGGCACGTGTCAGGGGGGCGGCATTTTAGGGGTAAGAAATAAAAAATAGAAAATAGAAAAACATTGAAGAAATAAAGAGCTAAGTAATAAAAGGCTAAGTAAGATTTGCCGCCCCCGCTTGACCTTGGGCTGCATATAATTTACAGATTTGCTTATAGAAAAGGGACATCAGCAGCTACATTCCTGAACATCTTCAAATTCCATTCATAGTAACGAGGTTAACCACGCCCAATGCAGCCCCACTACGCTGCCAGCTTCCTCTCTATGATTGGCTGCACGTGCTAGCGAGCTGGGTTCGCGCCACACAAAGAAATCCAAATTTGATTGTAGTTCCATGAAAAATAAATATTTTGAGGGCCTCCCGGATTTTTGAAGGTTTCTGGATTATCAACGACCAACGGAGGGGGGCGGCAAAAGAAGTTGCTACGCCACTGTGCTAATGCTAGGCCTTTTGTTCCTTAGAAGTAACCTTGGGTTCCTTTGTGACCTCATGGACTACTATACACCTTGCTCTTGGAGTGATATTTGCTTGTTGACCACTCTTGGAGAAGTAAAGATGAGGTTAGATTTTTCCATTTATACACAATTTGTGAGACTATGGATTGGTGAATTCCAAACTGTTCTAAGGATGTTTTTAAAACCTTTTCTGGCCTGATGAGCATCAACAACTCTTATTTTGAAATCCTCAGAAATCTCCTTGGTTTGCGTCATTATAAAATTTCCTAAACATGTGTTAAAATCAGAGTTTAATGGATCCCTGTTCTTTAAATATAACAGGTCACCCACTCACACCTGATTGTCTTCCCATTGATTGAAAAAAAAAAACACCCAAAACCCTCTAAACTTCACCTTCAGTATTCACATACTCTTGCTAGTCACAGACATGCAATATTGGATAATTTTCCTTATTTTACAAAATCACAATTTTTAGTTGGTCCACTTTATCCAGTTTTGTGAAAATTTGATGGAGTTCTGGGTAAACTTTATGCCGAAATCTGGAAAATTCTGAAGGATTCACAAACTTTCAAGCACAACTGAATTTTTTTAGTGTTTTGAGATGTTCGGCTAAATTATTGTACTGCCATGCATGTAAATGATTAACACTACATCCTATAATGCTGTTTTTACCCCCAGTGTGAGCCATTCAGACAATGAAAGCCGCTCACATTAGGCCGAGCACCGAGTGTACCTGAGCACAGCGATGCTCGTTTGAATGGTCCGCATACGTAAAACAACCGAACTCCGAACTCAAACGCTGATTTTTTGGAAAAGTCTGTGTTCCATATGAACACTGAACTTTAAAGTTCAGGTCTGCTCAGCTCTAATTATGGAGCACTGCACATTGTGGGGGGACATTATGGAGCTGTACAGGGTGTGGAGGATATTATAAATATGTTCTGTGTGGGGAAATATTATAGAGCAGTACAGGGTGTGGAGAACATTATGAAGCAGTGTGGGGAAACATTATGGAGCGTAGCAGGATGTGATGGAACATTATTGAGCGGTGCAGTGTCACGCTGCACTAGGTGAAGCTGAAGTTACAAGCAATGTAATTTCAGAGTGCAGTTAGCAGGTAAACCACCAGAGGGCAATAGAGTAGTCAGAATACCGAGTCAGCAGCAGGAGATCTCGTCAATAGCACAGGGATAAACAAATGTGGTCAGGTGATAGCCGAGAGTCAGAAGCCAAGAAGTCACAGATACAGCCGAAGGGAGAGACGGAGGTCGGGGTCACGAATGTGGATACAGGTCAGATGCCAGGAAGTCCAAGTACAAACAAGGGAGGAGGACAAATGGTCAGGACTGGAATAAGACAGACATGGAAGGATACACATTAGACAGGAGCAGGTAGTCAGGTGACTGGGACATACGGACGAATGGAGGAGGGTACGGGTCAGAACCAGGTAGCAGGAAAGTAGGACAGATCAGGTAACTCACCAGAGCCAATAATACATGCTACAGAGCATAAACTATCACTGGCACTGAAGTGGAGGTGCAGCACCAGGATATAGTGACCTGGAAACCACAGTGAGGCAAGGAGGAGTTAGCCCCTAACATGACCAGGCCAAAGCTGCGTGAAACCACAGTGGCAGATACCGGCCTAGATCATGACATGCAGGTTGTAGGTGGATAGTATGGAGCAGTGCGGGGTGTGGGGGATAGTATGGAGCAGTGCAGGGTGTGGGTGGATATTAGAGTGGAGCAGGGTGTAGAGGAACATTATGGAGCAGTGCAAGGTGTGGGGGATATTATAAAGAGTTTCAGTGTGGGGGGTATATTCTAGAGAGGGGCGATATTTTCTGCAAGAAGCATTATGAGGATCAATTATTTATTGATGGGCGCAGCATGTGAGATATCTTTATTTATGGGGCTAGAAAGAAAGATTTCCAGGCAGCACTCCGGTGCACGAGTCCAGGGAAGGCATCCCCAAAGTATAAGTGAAGTAAAGGATCAGCAGTGGAGTGCTGGTCCTTTACTTCCTTTATTTATGGGGCAGTATAATTATACTTTTATTTTTAAAGGCACCGTGTTGTGACATGCTGCTGAAGACCGGAGAAGACAGACGTCTGCAGAGACAAGCTGTGAATGTAAAACGTCATCACAGCATCAGTACTATGACAACAACAAAAATGAAGACAAAAGAGATGGGAACGACTCGAATCCAAGATGTCAGATATAAAAGGCACCTGGATGTAAATATTTATTTGTGATACTAAGTACATCTCATCAGTACTATGGTTCCTGTATGGTCCACAGTGTGATTATTACTGAAAACAACATCACCCAGTATCTCTTTACCATTGTTAAGGACATATTGAGAGTTGCAGGTTCATGTGATACTAGTGTATCATGACCGGGAGCTACAATTGATCGCTGTACTAAGCTTGGTGATACATTCATGTACTCACGGTGGTTCTGATAATGCAGCAATAATGCGTTTCATGTTAAAGCTGAAAAATCCTCAAAACTTAGTTTTGAGATTGCGAGTAGGATTTATTTGAATTTCTGCTCCAAAAACTGAGGATAAGTGGAGTGTGTTCACACAGATTTTTTTTTTTTTTTTTAGCAGAAACTGAGAAGACACTCTCTAAATCCTTCTCAAATACTCGAAAATTGGTTCTGCTGATGTATTAATGGAAGTACCCCTTTACATTTTTTTGCGGACCTTCTGTACTGGACCCTTGTCCAGGATGTTCTGCACCCTTGTTCTAAAGGGTTCTTAGCGCATGAGCCTGACACCTAGTGTCAAGAAAGTGAATTACATATCAGATGTAGAGGATATAGGGCAGTGATGGTGAACCTTTTAGAGACCAAGTGCCCAAATTGCAACCCAAAACTCATTTATTTATCACAAAGTGCCAAGACGACTATTTAATACTATTTAATCTGAATACTGAGGTTTAAGATTAGAAAACAAAACAACTTATACGCTAGCAGCTTTTGTCTTAAAAGTAAAACACAACAGCGCTTTCAATGATACAAACACATTTTTATTGAAAGGTAAAAGTTTGCATTTGAAATGCTTCTCTGAGTCGTGGTGGCTCTGAGGACGGCACTGGGTTGTGGGGGCTCTCAGTATGGCACTGGGTCGTGGGGGCTCTGAGGACGGCACTGGATCAAGGGGGCTCTGAGGACGGCACTGGGTTGTGGGGGCTCTGAGGATGGCACTAGGTCGTGGGGGCTTTGAGGACGGCACTAGGTCGTGGGGGCTCTGAGGACGGCACTAGGTCGTGGGGGCTCTGAGGACGGCACTAGGTCGTGGGGGCTCTGAGGACGGCACTGGGCCGTGGGGGCTCTGAGGATGGCACTGGGCCGTGGGGGCTCTGAGGACGGCACTGGGTCATGGGGGCTTTCAGTGGAGGAGAAATGTGAATTGAGCCTTATTCCAATTTTTAGGAGGTAAAACGGACAAAGACAGCCGTACAAGAATTGTTATTTTTATTTTTGCGCCATTTTTGTGCAGTATAAGTGATTAGACGATTTTATTCTTCGTATCGGTTATGTGAAGGCTTATTTTTGGTGCAATGAGCTGAAGACTTTTTTGCTACCATTTGGGGGTAAATAGCATTTTTTATTGATTTTTATTCAGATTTTTCAGAGGCAAAATCAACAAAACTCAGCAATTCAGTTATTGTATTTATAATTATTTTTTGCGCAGTTCAACGTGCAGTGAAAGTGATAATACCGATTTATTGTTTGGGACAGTTCAAATTACAGTTATACCAGATTTATATAGTTGGTTTATGGTTGGCCACTTTAAAACATTAAATAATTTGTTAAAAAAGTTAATTTTGCCGTATTGCGAGAGGTGTCACTTTTTTTTATTTTTTTTTGCTGAATGAGCCTGCTTTCTGCAGGATGATTTGGCATTTTCACATATACCGTACCTTTTTTTTTTTTTTACATATGACTATTTGATCGCTTTTTATTAAATTTTCATGTGTGTCAATGTGATAAATCAATAATGTGTGTTTTATAAATTTTATGGTGTTTTTTACACATTTATTTACGCTATAAATAACGTTACAGTTATAGCTTGGGTTGTACGTATGTGTCACGCTCCCCGGGTCCCCTGCTCTGCTCCCCGGCTCACCTGCCACGCTCCCCGGCTTCCCTGCGTCGCTCCCCGGTTCCTCTGTCCGGCGTCCGCCGCTCCCCGGTCTCCAGCCTCCATTGCCTGCGGTCCCCAGGCGTCCTGGTCCCCGCTCCCGGCGCCCGTCGGCTACTCAGCGACAGCCCGGCTCTCCTGCTTCCTGCTCACCGCTCCCTGCCCAGGCTTCTGGCACCCGGGCCTCGCGCATGCACATTAGGGCGCGCGCGCGGTCATTGACCCTCTCTTAAAGGGTCAGCGTCCACTGACAGGAAATTGAACACACAGGTACAGGGTATAAAGGGGTTTAGTGTCCAAGTGGGCGGGGCCTGTTCTTCGTGTTTCCTAAGCTAGGAGTCAGGTCTCCTTGTGTCTCTGGGATATACTCACCTATCTCTCTTCTAGAGCCGCTCCTGCCTCGCCATCCGGTCCTGCCGACTCCCGAACCCCGAACGCTGACTATCTGCCATCCCGTCAGTCCGTTCCATCTCTGATCCCTGTGGTGACCCGTCCTCTCGCTCCATCGGTTCCGGACTCTGCCTGACAACACCTCGGCCTCCGAACCTGAGCTCCGTCACCCGGACTACCATCAGTGACTCCGTGGTCCCAGGGACTTCACCATTCTACTCTGTTGCACGGACTGTCCTGCTACCTGTAGTGCTCCAGCTACCGGACTACTTGCCTTCAGGAAGGTGTTCGGCCCAGTGGATCCACCTCCTGGGTCTGCCCGTCCATCTGGCCCTAACAGTAAGAACAGGCCATGGATCCCGCCGAAGCACTAGCGGCCTTGCAGGAGGAACTCACACGCCAGCGTGAGACCCAGACCCGCATGCTGAACTTTATGTCTTCTGTGGACGCCCGCCTGAACACGCTACAAGCGTCGGTTACATCTTCGGCATCTCGAGCTTCCACTGGACAATCCACGGCCCCAGCTCCCGTGGCAGCCTCCTCGGATGCTTCCAGGCTTCGTTTGGCCTCACCACCCCGGTACGACGGAGATCCCAAGACCTGCAGGGGATTCATAAACCAATGCTCCCTCCATTTCACGCAACTGCCGCATTTGTTTTCCTCCGACCAAGCCAAGGTCGCGTTCATGATGTCCCATCTAGAGGGTGAGGCACTGGCGTGGATGAACCCCTTGTGGGAGAAGGAGGACCCTGTGACCACTAACATCCAGGAGTTCCTGCAGGCATTTCGTGGCACCTTTGACGAGCCCGGACGCGCCGCCGCGTCTGCCTCATCTCTCCTCCGGTTACGTCAGGGGACTCTGACGGTGGGTCAATATGCCATCCGTTTTCGCACCTTGGCTTCGGAACTTGGGTGGAACAATGAGGCTCTAACCGCCTCCTTCTGGGAAGGTCTCTCGGGTCGTATCAAAGATGAGCTGGCTGGTCGTGACGTGCCGTCCACCCTGGATGCCCTGATTGCCCTAGCAACTCGAGTGGACATTCGCTTTCAGGAACGATCCAAGGAAGTGTCCCGTGAGAGACGTCCGATACGGCATTCCTCTCCTCCGCAGAAGCCCGCCGTTCTTCAGTCAACGGCATCTGGTGTCTCCATCCACTAGCCCATGCAGATCGACCGTTTGAGGCAGTCTGAACAACGCCGAGCAGAACGGCTCGCTAAGGGCCTCTGCTTCTACTGCGGAGAGAGCACACACCTTCTACGCTCCTGTCCAGAGAGGCCGAGAAACTCCAAAGCCTAGGGTTGGTAGGAGAGGCCACCCTAGGTGCTGGGACTCTCTCAGACCCGGTTACGTGGACTGTTCAAGTGACAACGGGAGAGACGCGGTTCACGGCTGAGGCGTACCTCGATTCCGGGGCAGCAGGCAATTTCATCCAGCAGGCCACGGTGGACAAGTACCAGGTGCCTGTTACTCCACCCGACAAACCTCTCGTGATTGCCTCTGTGGATGGGAGACCCCTCTCTGACACCATCTCGTGGATCACCAAGCCGGTGGAACTGCGTATCGGTGCCCTGCACACCGAGAACATCGCTCTCTACGTCCTCCCACACATGTCCCATCAAATCCTGCTGGGACTCCCCTGGCTACGGACACACGAACCGTCCGTCAGCTGGGGCACTGGTGAAATCACCCGATGGGGCTCCTCTTGCCACGAGAACTGTCTGAAGACCATACAACCCATCCGACGACCTCCGGTTCCAGAGTCCCTACCGGGACTGCCCTCGGCCTATTGGTCCTTCGCGGACGTCTTTGACAAAAAGGAATCAGAGGTACTTCCGCCACATCGTCCTTACGATTGTGCCATCGAACTACACCACCACGAGGATGGATATATCCGCTGTCTCCTGCCGAAACAAGGGCCATGTCTACCTACATCACAGAGAACCTGGCAAGGGGATTCATTCGGAGATCCTCCTCTCCTGCTGGAGCAGGCTTCTTCTTCGTCAAGAAGAAAGAGGGCGACCTACGCCCATGCATAGACTACCGGGGATTGAACCAAATCACCGTGAAAAATAAGTACCCCCTGCCGCTCATTCCCGAATTGTTTGACCGGCTTAGAGGAGCTCGTGTGTTCACCAAGTTGGATCTTCGGGGTGCCTACAACCTGGTCCGCATCCGCTCAGGGGACGAATGGAAGACCGCGTTCAATACTCGCGATGGGCACTATGAATACTGTGTGATGCCCTTCGGCCTGTGTAACGCACCAGCAGTCTTTCAAGAATTGGTGAACGACGTGTTCCGAGACCTTCTCTACATCTGTGTGGTGGTGTATCTTGATGACATCCTGGTCTTTTCTCCGGACCTCCAAACCCACAGAGAGAACGTGCAGCTGGTACTACAACGACTGAGGGAAAATCGTCTGTACGCCAAGTACGAGAAGTGTGTCTTCGAGCAGTCTTCTCTGCCCTTCCTGGGTTACGTAATCTCCGATACCGGATTGCAGATGGATCCGCAGAAGGTCTCTTCCATTCTCAACTGGCCCCCTCCTTCTGGACTGAAGGCAATCCAACGCTTTCTGGGATTCGCAAACTATTACCGCCAGTTCATCCCTCACTTCTCGGCCCTGACTGCTCCTCTCTCCGCCTTGACCAAGAAGGGAGCTAATCCAAAGGACTGGTCACCTGCGGCCGACGCCGCGTTTGGCTCTCTGAAGCGGGCATTTGCCTCCTCCCCTGTGCTCCACCGTCCGGAGTTAAACCGACAGTTCACCTTGGAGGTGGATGCCTCCTCCTCGGGAGCCGGAGCAGTGCTCATGCAGAAGTCCTCCTCCGGGAAGATGGTGACTTGCGGTTTCTTCTCCAAGAGCTTCTCAGCGCCTGAACGCAACTACACCATCGGTGACCGAGAGCTATTGGCAGTCAAACTGGCCCTGGAGGAATGGCGCTACCTTCTGGAAGGAGCAGTATACCCCGTTATTATTTACACGGACCACAAGAACCTGGAATACCTGCGGTCTGCTCAGCGACTGAACCCACGGCAAGCCAGGTGGTCCTTGTTCTTTGCCAGATTCGATTTCCAGCTCCATTTCCGACCCGCGGACAAGAATGTACGCGCAGATGCCTTGTCCAGGTCATTCATGCCCATGGAGCAGGAGGAGGAGACATCCCAGCCCATCATATGCCCTAGTAAAATCATTCCGGTGGCTCCTGTCACCCTGGCCCAGATACCGCCCGGGAAGACCTATGTCTCTGAGACTGACAGGCAAAAAGTGTTACACTGGGGCCATGCCTCGAAAATAGCCGGTCATGCTGGTCAGAAGAGAACATGGAGTACGATTGTACGTCATTACTGGTGGCCATCCCTTCGGACGGATGTCGCTTCTTTTGTCTCAGCCTGCTCCTCTTGTGCCAGGAACAAGACGCCCAAACATCTGCCTTATGGCCGTCTTCTGCCTCTGCCTATACCCTCAGTTCCATGGCAACACATTGCGATGGATTTTATTACGGACTTGCCACTGTCCTCCGGACACACAGTCATATGGGTGGATCGGTTCTCCAAAATGGCTCATTTCGTCCCTATGGCTGGACTGCCCTCTGCCCAGGAACTCGCTGACGCCTATATACAACACATCTTCCGCTTGCATGGCTTTCCATCCCACATTGTGTCCGACAGAGGAACTCAGTTCACCTCCCGCTTCTGGAGGGCTCTCTGCAAACATCTGGGAGTGACTCTGGACTTTTCTTCAGCCTACCATCCTCAGTCGAATGGCCAAGTGGAACGGGTCAATCAGATCTTGACCTCCTTCTTACGTCACTACGTCAACGCCCATCATGACGACTGGTCCACGCTTCTTCCTTGGGCTGAATTCTCCCATAACCACCACGTCAGTGAGTCCTCCTCCAGCTCTCCCTTCCATGTCGTTTACGGACTTCAGCCTTCCGTCCCATTACCTGTATCCTCTTCCTTGGATGTTCCTGCTGCTGATGCTGTAGCCCGTGACTTTGCAACAATTTGGGACTCTGTCAAGGCGTCCCTTGGACGTGCTTACCTGCGGATGAAGAGACACGCAGACAAGAGGCGTCTGGATCCTCCGTGTTTCTCTCCAGGAGATCTGGTCTGGCTTGCTTCCAAGTACGTCCGATTGAAGCTGCCATCCTACAAGCTGGGTCCTCGCTTCATCGGGCCGTTTAAAGTCCTCAGCAAGATCAATGAGGTCTCCTACAAGCTGCAGCTCCCGGCCACGATGAGGATACCCAACTCCTTCCACGTCTCCCTGCTCAAGCCGGTTGTCCTTGGTCCCTTCTCCGCTGCTGCCAGTTCGGCTCCTCCTCCTATTGCTGATGATGACATCTATGCGGTAAGGGATGTAGTGGCCATGAAAACCGTACGGGGCCGACAGTTCTTCCTGGTGGACTGGGCAGGGTATGGTCCTGAGGATAGGTCCTGGGAACCCCGGGAGAATGTGGGTACTCCTCTGATCCGTGCCTTCCTGTCCCGGTTGCGGGGAGGGGGGCGTGGGGGGGGGTACTGTCACGCTCCCCGGGTCCCCTGCTCTGCTCCCCGGCTCACCTGCCACGCTCCCCGGCTTCCCTGCGTCGCTCCCCGGTTCCTCTGTCCGGCGTCCGCCGCTCCCCGGTCTCCAGCCTCCATTGCCTGCGGTCCCCAGGCGTCCTGGTCCCCACTCCCAGCGCCCGTCGGCTACTCAGCCCCAGCCCCAGCCCGGCTCTCCTGCTTCCTGCTCACCGCTCCCTGCCCTGGCTTCTGGCACCCGGGCCTCGCACATGCACATTAGGGCGCGCGCGCGGTCATTGACCCTCTCTTAAAGGGCCAGCGTCCACTGACAGGAAATTGAACACACAGGTACAGGGTATAAAGGGGTTTAGTGTCCAAGTGGGCGGGGCCTGTTCTTCGTGTTTCCTAAGCTAGGAGTCAGGTCTCCTTGTGTCTCTGGGATATACTCACCTATCTCTCTTCTAGAGCCGCTCCTGCCTCGCCATCCGGTCCTGCCGACTCCCGAACCCCGAACGCTGACTATCTGCCATCCCGTCAGTCCGTTCCATCTCTGATCCCTGTGGTGACCCGTCCTCTCGCTCCATCGGTTCCGGACTCTGCCTGACAACACCTCGGCCTCCGAACCTGAGCTCCGTCACCCGGACTACCATCAGTGACTCCGTGGTCCCAGGGACTTCACCATTCTACTCTGTTGCACGGACTGTCCTGCTACCTGTAGTGCTCCGGCTACCGGACTCCTTGCCTTCAGGAAGGTGTTCGGCCCAGTGGATCCACCTCCTGGGTCTGCCCGTCCATCTGGCCCTAACAGTATGCGGCAAGAAGTGTGTTTTGTGGGGTTTTTTTTAGTTTTCTTGTAACACAAAGGCTGCTTTTTTTAGTGGCAAAATGGGTTTTTGGAATTTGTGTGCACTTCACGTGGTTTTTTTTTACATTTTATTTAGCTTTTTTTTTTACTTTTTGACTTAGTCCCACCATGACACATGAATATTTTTTACTTTGATCGCTGTCATTGATTAACCAACTCTGCCCATTAGACCCTTTTTATAGCAGGAGCTAACAGGCCAGCATACCATCGGGTCATCAAATGACCTTGGGATACCATGGCAATAATCGGCTCCCTCGATTACCATTTCGGGGGGGGTGGGGGGGATCGGTTCCAGAGCTGGGTAGGACCGATGCCTCAGGGTGTCAGCTCTCGTATACAGTTGTCACCTGCAGAATGTTCACCTGCAGGGGGGCGCTATTCACTTATCAGGAATAAGGCCCCATAATGGACACGGTATGTCCATTATGCAGCGTAAGTGCATGCGACCTGCGTCCCTAGCACAATCTATGAAGATTGTGCATAATCCATCCGCACGTCGGGCCATCACCTGCGGGCAAAGGGGTTCCCCGACACACATAAAGCCGGAGAGCGGACTACCGTCGCTGAGGCGTAGGCAGTCAAAATCTACAAAAACGAGGTGCAGGAGAAAGGCGGAAACTACCGAACCGGGTGGGGGACCAGACACAGCCGGCTGCGGGCACCGACCACCATCCTTTTGGTTTACCAGAGACTCTGGTGTGTCTGTCATAGTGAGTACAACAGTGCCCTCGGGCTGCGCACCGCACCGCACCAACAAGCTCGCACCTGGCAACCACCGGGCCCCGGGACCATCAACCCCTGCCCACGGAGGGGTCAACACCAGGCTGCACAACACCGTGCCCGGGAGCCGAGTTAACAGCAGCGGTGGTGTCCACACTCACCACAACCCGTGGGTGGTGTCACAAACTTACTTCCCTAAACACCACGGCCTCGGCCATGAACCTCAACACCGAAATCCCCTCACGTAGCGCCAGCCTCCCTTCAGAGCGACATGACCCCCAGGTCCAGAGGCGCTCGAGTCACCCACCAAACGAGCCCGGACCCGAGCGGTTCGGCTGTGGCCGAGCGTGGGGCGGTACACACTTTCTCCCCATCTCCTCCCCGGTCTGTCTCTGCGTATATCGTCCTGCACTCGGATGACTTGCGAGTGCAGTGCGATGTTTCACACGCTCCCATATACTTGTATGGGGGTGCGTGAACCGAGACTCTCTGCCAAATGCAGCATGCTGCGATTCATTCCGCATGCCGCTATGGCATAAGAAATCAATCGCAGATGGACACTGTCCCATAGTTTCGCACTGGTGCGAGTGCAGTCTGATATTTTATCAGATTGCACTCGTCTGTGCAAAACACGAGTGGAACCGAGCCCTTAACCTTATATCTGCAGGTTGATAGCGTTTAATACAATACTGGTAGTAAATTATTTTCATAATGGTTCTAACCGACAAAATTGACGTTGCTTTCAGCAACCAATCAGATCTCATCTTTTCTCCCATATACAGTTTTTTATTGTGGAACTACAGGGTCAGAATACAGAGAATTCCGGAAGTTAACAATCTGAATTCTGTTTCAATTCAAATTCCCAACTCGTGAACGGCGGCCGGAGAAACGATTACTGCTCGTGCGTGATTGTTGATAAAGTTTAGTGAAGAAAAAAAAAAAAAAAAGCTAGTGAAGATGAGTTTGCGCACTGGCGTCCATTCCCGTCATGCTTTGCGCGGCTTTCCTTTGCTATAAAAGCGCCTGCTCGCCGCGCAATCGGTCATTTGGGAGTCGGCTAGGTTTGGGATATGGTGAGTAGTCGGGGCTGGAGCTGCAGCACGTGGTGTGTGCACATTGCGCGGCCTGTGCACTCCGGGCCGCCACCTCCACGCCTTGCTAGGATGAGATTATTCACAGACCTGTTCTGAGACCTGTGAGGACAGCTGAAGTCTCTGAGCGCCTCCTCGGTGCAGCCCCTGCTGGTGCTCGGGGCTTTTGTGACCTCCTGCATAATCTGATAAGATTTCTTTCTTTCCATAGGTGCTGATCATTCCTGGAGGGAAGGGTAAGTGCTCTGATCTCCATAGCTTATAGCAGGATATTTTACCTGTAATGTTTGTAAGCAGCACATAATTAGGAGTCTTCAGATAAATGTATGTGCTAGAACTCTGCTGATCACAAGAATGATGGGAGCAGTAGTGCCCACCTGTGATCACTGCATTCACTAATGGCTGTCATGTGCCTTATTCAGTCCTAGGGAGTGTTGATTGCATTTATTAGGCTATGTGCCCATGGGACAATGTACCTGTGGATTTTGCCGCAGGTTTACTGCATTAACTCTCCAGAATCTGCAGCTATCCATTGCTGCGGTATATCTGCTGAGTTGTTGCGGTAAACCTGCGGAAACTGCTGATTTCGTGCAAAACTCCTGCCCTATATTTCCATAGTGGAGGAGCAGATATTGAACTAGAAAATCCAGAGAAATCCTCATTTTCTGCTGCAAAATCTGCAGGTACGTTGTCCCATGGGCTTATGTCCAAAATCTGAGACTGGATAGAGCACACGGCTATCAATGAATGAATTAGTTATCACACATGCACTACTGCTCCCATAATTACTCTGATCAGCAGTCATAGCATGCATGGCTCCTGTGATTTAGCACTTTGTCAGATCTCCTAATTATGTGTTCGTTATACCAGTCACATAACTAAAGCCGGCAGCTCCCTACCCCCTGTGGCCTACAGTGCAGCCTGTTGGGTCTCAGGCATGGTGGCCAGCATTTTATTTCTGGTAAACCGTGTAGAAGCTGTTAAGCCCCATTCACACTGTTCATGTTCAATAGTCCCATAAAGGCTTGTGTCCAAACCCCTTCTGCAAAAATGGATTAAGATGTATGCACCCATGGGGCTGCTGACTAGAATGGATGCAGACTGAGTCACTGTGCTTTGTCGTGCACCATTTTTGGGCGTATACGCCTACTAGAGGTCTTTGTCTGACTCCGGTAGGTTTAAAATGGTGCACAACAGAGCACATGGTGACTCCATTGTAGTCAACGGCCCCATCTGAGCTTACATGAGGAGTCTTCTAGGGGACATACTAAAAAAATGATGAATAAAAATGAGGATGTTATTAGGTTATATTATGAAGATGTATAAAAGGTTTCTTTGGCAAATTGGACATGGAATGAATATTATATAAGCATTATAGGTGTGGAATGATCATGAAATATATGTAGATTACAGGAAAATGACCGCATATGCCAAAAAAAGTATATTATGTTACCTGAGCATAGGTGTGGAATGATCATGAAATATATATATATAGATATGGTTATATGGATATGCATTAATTCTTCTATTACCTGCATTCTTCTATTCTCCTATTATGTACATATATTTCATGATCATTCCACACCTATAATGCTCAGGTAACGTAATTTACACCTGGTTATATGGGATGTGTTCATTCTCCTATCTAATTATATTTCCTGATCATTGCACACCTATAATGCTCATATATAATGTTCATTCCATGTCCAACTTGCCGAAGAAACCTTTTATACATCTACATAATATACACATAATAAGTTATCCTCATTCTTTTTATTTATTCCTTTTCATCATTCTTTTTCGTATGTCCTGTCTTCTGGTCATGTGCAGTGCACCTAGTGAAGCTGAGAAGTGTACACCCTGCTTCTGAGGCACTGACAGTCAGGATGAGCCGCACGCATGCTCATGATTTTCAGGTGCGGTCAGTGGTGGAGGCTCGTGGAAATCATGTTGTCATGCCCACATGTTATCCAGACTAGTTTGGGGCACTAACGCCCCTGCAACTAATCATAGGCCTAATTGTTATTGTGTAGTTTATAAGTTGTGGAGCTTTATTTATAAAAAAAATCATATTGGTGAACAATGTTATACAGGTCTGGTTAGTGAGGGAATTTGGGCAGATGAGTTTCAATGGAGCCAGGTTGGAGGCCAAATGGAACCTAACAAGTTACCCTTTTAAAGGGTTATTCCCATCTCAAAGGTCCTATCTCAGTTTTGTAGTAGGCGTAATAGCAAATGCTTCAAATTATAAAACTAGTATAGTTCTGATATAGCCATGTCTACTACAGCATGTGCAGGGCATTGCAGCTTGGGTATACATGGTTGACCATGAGAAACTAATAATCATGAGTGTAAGCATAGATGCCTACTCTGCAATGCCCTGCACATGAGGTATGAGACATGGCTATTTAAGGGGAACTACTAAATTTCAAATTAAAGAGATTTGCTAATATTACACCAACTATGTAATTAAAGGGGTAGTTCACCCCTCTTCATTACTGGCTGCATCGCTATTACCTTGTGCTGGCAATAGTGCTTGAGCAGTGTTGTTACTGTCTGCTCACCCCTTCACATGACCCCCAGGCTCTGACCAGTGATTTCACATCAACTGAGGCAGGCCACTGTCTCCCTGAGTGACTGGGCTGTGGATGGTTTCACCACTCGTTGCAGCCCAGCATCTCACGCGCGCTCACTCACTGCAGAGCTGCATGCAGGAGCAATACTGGGCTGTGAGCAGTGAAATTCCACCCACAGCCCAGTCACTCAGGGGAACTGGGCCCTGCCTCAGTTGATGTCACTGGACATCAGAGGTCATGGAGCCTGATAGTCACACAAAGGAGGTGGAGGTGAGCGGACC
This sequence comes from Anomaloglossus baeobatrachus, assembly GCF_048569485.1. NCBI lineage: Eukaryota > Metazoa > Chordata > Amphibia > Anura > Aromobatidae > Anomaloglossus > Anomaloglossus baeobatrachus. Next base: position 48,293,498 of record NC_134362.1, read on the forward strand.
AATAGTAGTGCCCGTGAGCAGTGCTAACAGCACAATGTATTTGAGGGAAACCTTGTTTCTCAACATATTGATGTGGCCAGTAATGAAAACTGGTGAACCACCCCTTTAAGTAGGATCTTGGAGATGGGAAGAACTCTTGATTCCTTCACACATAATGGCATAGCTGCACATCTGCAGTGACATGTGGAGGGGTCTTGGTATTTGAGTTTCAAATGTGGCTGCAGTTTGTATTAGATGCAGTGAATTTGCTAATAACCATTTAGACACCACTGTCAATCAATCGGCACCTCTGTGATGTAATCGATGGGGGTTGAGGAGTTGCAACAGCTAGGGGCCAGTTTGAAGCGCTGAATAGTAGGGATGTAATACCCCGGCCAGTCAGACATTGAGGACTTACCGTCTTTAAGGGAATCTGTCAGCAGGTTTTTGCTATTGCGTCCAAGACAGCATAATGTAGACAAGACCCTGAATCCAGCAAGTGAGGTTTTTGGAGTGCTGTAGGTCTGACACAAGATTGAGTTTTAGCAATGCAGCAGAGCTGAAAAAGCTAACCCCACCCACACCAGGCTCTCTAAATGTATAGACAGTGAGCTGCTTATTGAGTGGGTGGAGTTAGACTAGATCTAGTCCAGAAAATGGTGTGCTAAAACAATCATTGCAAGTAACAGCATGGAGATGCAACTGAAATCTGTTATCATGCAATCTTCAGATTCCATAGTAAAAACCTGCTGACAGATTCCTGTTAACTGCTTAAAAGGGTTGTCTAGGGACTTGTGAATCCAGTGTCACAGAACATGCAAACCCTCTGCAGATGTTGTCCTTGCTGGGAATTGAGCCCAGGATTTAGTGCTGCAAAGCAACAGTGCTAATGGGTTTCCCCTCCACTGCAGTGAGATTTCATGTAGCCAGACCCACTTGCAAGGTTTTGCTATTGTAAAGTGGTGCACTGCTGCCTGTAGGAAGGAGAACCCCATAGTCCATAACCTGCAGATTCAAAGGCATTAATGAAGCTTGTACCCCAGCCACAAAGATGATAGCACATGAACTCTCTCTTTCTGAGCGGACCGTGGAGATGACCTCACTGGCTGAGTGGCGATGGTACATGCAATCTTAGGTGACTTTGGGTCTGACTTGGGCTTCAAAGCCCTGCTCCTTGCCTAGGCTCTGATCTGAACAAATACCATATTAGTGGAGCAAACCTATTGAACTCTTAATGGAATTTATACATATTTTATTTTTTCCCTTCTAGTGCCTTTCTGCATCTCCCCTGACAATGGAGGATGATGGTGAGTCCTGATGACATTGTAACTTGGGTAGGACTTGCCTCATCGCTGATGAATATTATAGACAAGCATATGGCTGACTCCTGTGATGCCACTTTTTATTCTGAGATAAGGCTGCACTTGTCAGAGGTGCTCCGAGCTCTCCTGGGTGTCGTATTGACCATCTTCTCTGTCCTCAGGGCTGCCTTAATATCACATTGCAAAGAAACCTGGCCTTGGATGCCTTCCTGAAGAATGGCATGGCGTGGATGTCCCTGTACTAGGTAAATATCGCCTTATTCATTATGTCTTGGTTTCAAGTGTTCTCCTACCCTAATGATGAAACCTTCACACGTCCGACCTCCTGTGTGGTGCCAGAGCCTGTAAAGGTGAACCCACTGGTACCATCAGGAGGAGAGGAAGGAGGCCACGTTCCAGCCGGAACAGTCTGACAAGGGCTCAGTTTGATGCTGCCCCTTTTCTAATAAGTTTATAAGAACAGTGAATTGTAACTAATTTTGTCTTTAATTTTGCAGGCGTTGCAGATCCCTGGGCTGACTCTTCCAGGTAATTCAATGTGGCATGTAGTGAGCTGTGATTTCAGCAGAGACCTGTGATGATTCCTGTTACCGCCCCAGTCTGATGTTCGGTGACTGACTGGTTACATACTGAGCTTCTCTCTGAAAAGATTACTGGTGATCTGTAATGTTCCGCAGAACCCTAAACTTGTCTGTCCTTGCAGGATGACCGGAGAGCTGAGTATACACTGCGACATATCAGGTAGGTGGCTGCACAGGTCCCTGTACACATGACGAGACTGCGGTGATGAGGCAAACTAGCTCACTTTGATATCACATGAAAATGTATGAACTCCTGAGCAGCCTCTGTTCTTTCAGGCTTTATATTAATATTGGATCCAAATCTAACTAGTGTCTGTCCTGCAGGATCGGTGCACCAAACCATGGGGTAGAAGGCTTGGCGCTGTAGTCACAGGTAAGTACATTAAATACAATATGCAGATAGTAAGTTTTCCACATTCTAGAAGTGCACCCTTTAGTCTTGAAATAAGGCTGGGGTCAGACAACCATATAATAAGGATCACAGTGCACACCCCTGGCTGCAGCTCCCCTGCCCCGAGCATGACAGCTGTTTCTATGCAGCACTAATGTCAGAGCTGCTGGCCAGTCCAGGCATTTTGATGCGATTGTCAATGTATTATAACAATCAGACCCCAGCCTTACAAATATACAGCAGCTACTCTTCTGCCAAGTCCAATGACTGCTTCCCAGTCTGGCTACAGCAGTGCTTTTCTGCAATTGAATCACTGAGCTCAGCTGCTTGTGCACCCTACTTCCGCTGAGCCCACTGATTTAGCTACAGTGATGGCTGACGTCACTGCTGAAACCAAACCTTCAGCAGCAGTGGGGTGCTGGACACCAAGGGGATGTCTAACTTTTAGTGATTCAACAGGGTTTCAAAGGTTTGAGGAATCTGTCACTAGTTTCATAAACTTGCAGATCAACCTTTATTTATGGTCACAAAAAATCCAAACCATTGAGAGATGACTCAGTCCAGAGGTTTTTTTGTCTTTTGGGTTTTTGTTTTTTTTTTGCAGTGACTTGTCAGATTTGGGGAAAAATATGGTTCCCAAAGTGTTAAAAAATTAACCATTAAAAACTAGTCACTCATACAACTAATACAACAAAATGCTGTAGCAAGCAATCAAAACATCATTAGGTGTCCAAAAATGGTAGCAATAGTTCCCTCACTGCAAAAACATAAGCACTCAAAGCTCAATCACCTGAAACGTATGTATGTAGTTTTTGCTGTGCGGCACAATACGGCGCTTTGCAGAAAAAACGCCTCCATTTTTTTGCCACCGTATGCGTTCTGCATAGACTTGTATTAGCGCCAGATTGTGCCGCATGGCCTTGCGTCCGGTTTTTGCCAGATGCGGCATATTTAGCCAATGCGGCGGCCGGATGGAACGTTGCATGCAACGTTTATGTCTGCAGTGAAAAACCGCATTGCGCCGGATTCGGTGCAATTTACAATGAAGGCCTATGGACGCCGGATGCAGCGTCCTGCAGCAAAAACGGTATCTGGCTGCCGGATGCGGTTTTTGAACTGCGCATGCTCAGTATCAAGCCGCATCTGTCAAACGGACGGCCTGCATGGAAATTTATGCAACGGATCAGTTTTTTTCGCCGCATCCGTTGCATAGGTTTTTCAGCCGGATTGTGCCTGATGCAAAAAACTGTGAAAGCAGCTTTAGAAGGTACACAAGTATTCAAAGGGTTATATTTTTAATCTTGCAGGTGTTGCTGATGCACCCCACATACTTTCCTCCACCACAATTGCTCTGGATTGATTCGCCAGGTAATGCAGTGCAACATGTAGTGAACTTTGATTCTTGCTGAGACCTATGATGATTCCTGTTACCGCCCCAGTCTGATGTTCAGTGACTGACTGGTTACATACTGAGATTCATTAAAAAAAAACTGGTAAATAACTTGTAAAATACAATAGAATCCTAAACTTTTTTTTTATTCTTTAGGATTACTGGAGACCATGGGGCCACATACTACATGCCAAATAGGTAATTATACAGCTTATCCCACTAATTGGAGTGATTTAAGGGTGTCTCATATTTAAAGTGTCAGGATGGCCAAAATCATTATTTTTCCAGCACCCATGACGGCACCCTTACATCGTGGTGCCGTCATGGGTTCAGAAAAAACACATTACCGGTAAGTAATTATGTATTGGTCTAGACAAACTATTAATGCATTTGGGGGGTGGTTGAATAGTTTACCTTCATGGCTACCATGTAATGCTGCTTGTACCTGTGAGGCAGAACATCACAAGTTAAGGGTACTTTACACGCTGCGACATAGATGGCCATCTCATTAGCGATGATACGCCAGATCGCAGATGTGATCTGCTGAGATCACACAGGTTGTTTTTATAGCGCCGATGTGTGATCTCAGCAGATCACATCTGTGATCTGGCGTGTCATCGCTAATGAGATCGCTAGCGATGTCACAGCATGTAAAGCACTCTTTAGTGTACACTTTAGATGCATGTTACCAGATGGCAGCGCTCCGGCTGATGTGATGAATTACTATTGGAATCTCGTTCGTCTGAATAGACCTGATGAGAATTATGATTTCTGACAGCTCGGAGATTAAAAGGAAAAATGCCCCAATGCTTTTATGGCACTTGTAATAACTCATCCCCTTTTTTTTCAGGGTTTGAATAGTGACTGCAGCAGTGGAGCAGAGAGCCCTGTCCAGGTAAGGAGCGTTAATATTCTTTAAATTACCCTAAAAGTGAAGTAGCTAAAGCTTTGGGTGCCTTTTTATTTCATATGGGCTGCTACAGACTTCTGTCTGCTTTGATATCCTGACCAGCTACTGACACAAGACTGGTTTCCATAAACATTATGGGCACTAAGGGCAGATTCTAAAAATCAAAAACTGGTGTGAAATGACCATTTTTGGTAATGGCAGATTTCTAAGTCCTAAATCCTGCTTTAAAACTGAGCACTATAACATTTCATACTTGCCCCAAAAAGCTAAACTCTGAAAGCAATTGTCTTGATGTTGTAGCATAAGATGGGGGTGGTCTCAATAGCTCTCCAATCCCCAGGCCCCACTTCAATTTTAAAGGGGTTCACCATGAATATACTTTAATAACATGGCTCATTGCATTTAAATGATAGCTTTTCAGTTACCTTTTAATGGCCAACTGAGGACTGTTTTTTAAACTTTTTATCTCTACTGGCTAACACTGTACAAAGATATCTATCTATAAATTTACCAGGTTATTATAGTCTTATCGGGACAGGCTCCAGTCTGAGGAAACTCCACTCCCAAGACCAGTAATGTAAGCACCTCTGTCAAGGAGAAGGAATAAATCTAGGCTTTTTGCCATCTGTCTCAGCCCTTCTCCACCAGCTCACTTTCAATATAGCTATCAGTTGAGACACTGGTCTCTGGAGCTGTTTCTTAAGACTAAAGGGTGCTTTACACGCTGCGATATCGCTAGTGATCTAGTTAGCGATGTGACACGCCAGATTGCAGATACGATTTGCCGAGATCGCACATGTGACAGTGCTATAAAAACGACCTATGTGCAATCTCTGCAAATTGTATCTGCGATCTGGCATGTCACATCACTAATGAGATCCGATATCGCAGCGTGTAAAGCACCCTTAACTTCCAAATTCAACCAAATAAGTGCAATTGAATTAGCCATGACAGTAAGACAATTTCTTGTGAGATCACCCTTTAATGAAGGGTACCTTTATACTTTAGCTTTCCTAGTTTTCTTCTTTGCAAAAGATAAGCTGTTATAAAGGGGACTCCAGTGATGAATCATCCACTATACCCTGAGCTGGCACTTGTGTTGGCAGTGACAAGGATCGTCGCTATCCTGATGAGATCCCCCTCTTGATAATGCTATGATCGTTTTGTTAATCTTGGACTCTCTAATGTGAGCTGTTCTTTCTTTCCAGGCCATGGTGTCAGCACTCTGGTAAGTATTTGTTGAGTTTGAATAGTGTGGTGTGCTGTGATGATCTGTTATACCGCCCCAGACTGATGTCTGTGACTGAGAGGTACTTTCTGAGCATGTGCATTGTGACGTTCCATCCACTGTAATGTCTCGCATGAGTTGATGATCTGGAGTAACACTTGTTTGTTCCGCAGCTTTCCAGGTGACTAATACCTGACCTGTTACCTGCTGCTCAGGATCAGCCCTTGCATGAATCCCAACATCTGGAACCTGAAATGATGACCCACTGGAATCTGCAGGATCTCACTGTGGCCATACCTTTACACATGTGCTTGTTTTATTTTGAAATGGATTGTGAATTAAGTCCTAATAAAGCTGAATTTATTTCACGATTGCAGTGTCTTGAAGTTAACTGCATGTAGTTTTCATGGTCTGTGACTTAAAAACTATTAAGTGCTGGTAAACTTATTGCGCCTGGATACTACATAGTCAATGACAAAATGCTTAACTATTGTGCTGATGGGACAACACCTCAGGAATCAAATGGGCTGGATCTATAGAAATAACAAACACAAGGCTCTTTATTCCCCTCTTCTAAATTAGTCCTGCTTGAAAGCCTGTCATTTAATAAAAAAAAGATTGCAGTCTGATGGCATTCCAGAACTGCCCGGCCACCAGGAGTAAATACACCTCAGCACTGATGGCCAGCACTTTGTTGTCTTTCATTGCAACAAAGATGATTAACCTGCGGACTAGCCACACTTGTGTTTTTTGTTTTTTTTGTGTTTTTCTGTGTTAACCTGCTTTGCTATGAAAGATTAAAAGAACACGAATTCTTAGATCTATGAAATGCACAAGTGTAAAACAATGGAGGTCTGGACACAACAAACTAAACTGCAAGTGGAGAAACTAAATCCAGAATAGCTTTCTAAAATTGTAGAATGGCTACGGTAGGCAAATATTTTTTTTTTTTAATTCTTTCCAAGAATTTGGAGGGCTGAGGCAACATATTAAACTTGCAGTACTTGCTTTTACTTTTTATTTTATAGAGCGCTATTAATTCCACAGCGCTTTACATACATTGGCAACACTGTCCCCATTGGGGCTCACAATCTAAATTCCCAATCAGTATGTCTTTGGAGTGTGGGAGGAAACCGGAGAACCCAGAGGAAACCCACGCAACGCATGGGGAGAGCATACAAACTCCTTGCAGATGGTGTCCTTGGTGGGATTTGAACAGTACCTGTCAAAACTGGCGTGTTTGCTCTAACCTGCCCAGAGATGGGACATTTTTGCCTGCATCTAGTGTATTCCTAGCACACATTACAGCTGCAGAGATTGTGGTGGTTGTTGTGGTTTATTATAGCGCCATTTATTCCATGGTGCTTTACAGTGAGTATATGTACAACAATCGTTAACAGTACAAAACACTGGTACAGGAGGAGACAGGACCCTGCCCGCGAGGGCTCAGTTTACAGGAGGAGAGGACCCTGCCCGCGAGGGCTCAGTCTACAGGGAATGGGTGAGGGTACAATAGAGGACAGCTGGTTGCGCAGTGGTGTACTGGACTGAGGGCTATTGTAGGTTGTAGGCTTGTTGGAAGAGATGGGTCTGTTGGTGGTGTCAAGTGATACCCAAACGTGAAGTCATTGATTTTTATCTGCTGCACTATTTATTGTAACGCATATAACATTAGTGGATTCCCCACATGGCAGGCTTAGATGCTCAGCAGAGTGTTTGAGATTAGATATATGGCTACATCACACTATGAGCTTGGATACATGGTTCTGCTCAGTGTAAGGCTGCTTTCACAAGTTTTTGGCATCCGACAAAATAAACTGATGGATCCAGCGAAAAACGAATCAGTTCCTTCAGTTTTTTTGACAGATCCGGTGATACTGAGCATGCTCAGTTAAAAAAAACATCCAGTGGCCAGATCAGTTTTTGCCGCATTACGCCAGATTCAGCGTCCATAGGCTTACATTATAAAACAGCGCCGGATCTGACTTTTTTTTTTTGCCGGACACAAACGTTCACTTAAATGTTTCATCCGGCTGCCAGAAAAGTAAATTTTGCCAGATCCGGCAAAAAAAGGATGAAACGCAAGACCATCAGACACAATCCGGCGCTAATGAGTCTATTGGGGAAAAAACGGATCCGGCAACAAACGCCAGATCAGTTTTTGCTGGATGGTGTCTGATGGCAAAAAACTGAGAAGCAGCCTAAGGCTGTGTCCACGGTAGAATGTACCTGCGGCTTTTTCTGCATGAAAATCCGCGAAAGATTTCGCGGCAAATCCGCACCTTATTTTTGCCTCTGATTTGCTGCGGATTTTGATGCAAATTTTTTTCCCATTCTATACCCAAAATCTGCACCAAAAATTGACATGCTGCAGATTTTTCCAGATCAAAATCCGCGGCAAATCCGCCACGGAAAAATCCGCAGCATGGACACAGTATTTCCAAAATGCCATTGAAATGGCTTGGAAATGCCGCTGCTGCATATTTTCGGCAAATCCGCGGCAAAATCTGCGGTAAATCCGCAGCGTGGGCACATAGGCTAAGGTTGTCAGATTTCTCTGCATTTGACACCTGAATGAGGCTTACACTGAGCAGAGTCCTGCCTGGACCACTGAAGTCAAAGCAGCAATAAGCACAGGTCAGGCAGCCTGATTGTACCAGTTTTTTCAGCATTGAACAGCCCAGTCTGGTCTATTAATGCAAAATCATGTGCTACAACAAAATGATGTCTGATTTGCAGCTGAGGCAGCCGTAGTGTAGGAGAGGCTTTCGGACAAATCAGTTTTCTGGGTCTACAGGCTCCTGTTTGTGGTGTATACATTTTCTGACACGTAAATAACTGATGTAATGCAATAATTGCAACATTTCTATTAACTGTTAATTTTTAAGGAGTTCTCCTCAGTGCAATCAAGTGAAGTGGTGCAGATACACCCACAGAATCCTGTGGTCCTGGCTAAAGTTTTACTGCCCCATTCAAATTCAAATATGCTTTATTGGCAGGACCAAAATACAATTAGTGTTGCCAAAGCAAGAGAAATACAGTAAGTGTGGTGGGAGGGGATCTGGGTTATGGGGAGTTGGGGGGCACAATTTGGGCTCTGACAGTCCATTTAGGGGTCTTAGGTTCCCCTCAGCTTATGACATGTGGTGACATATTGGGCGGCGATCTCCACCATTGATTCCTCTTCCCCCAGTAGGAAGCGAAGTTTCATGTCCTCATCCATGGATGGAAAGTCCGGGGTATGGGTGGTAAATTTCTGGAAGTGGGAGGCCCTCACTGCTGAGTATTTGTCACAGTGCAGCAGGAAGTGCGCCTCGTCCTCCAGAGCCCCCTGCTGGCAGTGCTGGCACAGTCTGTTCTCCCGCGGCTTGTATGTCTGTCGGTGCCGCCCTGTTTCCACCTCTAGGCTGTGGGCACTCAGTCTGTACAGGCTCAGGGTCTGCCTGTCTTTGGGGTGGCGTAACCTTTCCAGATATGGGGCCAGAGTGCAGTCCCTTTCCAGTGACCGGTAAATGGTGAGTTTCTGGGAGTTCTCTAATTCACTCTTCCAGTCCTCTATGTATTGCATCTTGCAGCTCTCAGAGATCTCTTTTATTTGGGCTTTTGTCAGGGTGTGTTGCTGACTTTGGCTGTACTGGCTGCCGGGGTTCCTGGCTTGCTCTGGGCTCCGGCTCAGCAGGGCTTTATGATGGTAGGAGCTGCAGTTGCTGTTCTGTATGTGCGCCTGGTGTGATAGCGCCCTCTTGTGTATAGTGAACCATAAGGGGAATCGGCCCAGCTCTGCCCGACAGGCTATGTTTGAGGTGCTGCGATGGACTTGGAGGAGATATTTACAGAACTCCATGTGGAAGACTTCGGTAGGGCTGGAATCCCACTTTGTGTGGTCTGGGTATTCTATGTCCTGTTGTGTATAAATATGTGACTCTTCAGATTGTTATTGAGCCTGATGAGACCTGAGTAGTCTCGAAAGCTTGCAATTACCATCTTTTCAGTTGGCCATTAAAAGGTATCAACCACTGAGGACTCTGTTGTTTAAAACCATATATTTTTTTTATATGTATATTCTATAGTCATTACACTCAGAGGGATCTATTCCTATATATTGTCATATAGGTGGCGCTGCGCTAGTGTCTCCTGTCCTGGAGAGGGATTTTGCAGAGGGGCGAGGCAGCTATAAGTCCCCTTACTGGCAGTCAGACTGGCTTGCAAAGTCTCCATAAGGAGAATAGTGTTCCCCCGTGGTCCCCACAAAGCTTCTCATGACAGATCAGACACCCCATACTTTGCACTGATGAGGGGTAAGCACCCCAAAACAGTGTCTGCAAATTGGGATTCTGATCTGGCATAAATCCTAAGTTATATGTAAAGGATTGTTAAAAATCCACATTTGACTTTTAGGATCACTACTTCCAATAGGTGGCGCTGCGCTAGAGTTTTTCTCCTGTCCTGGAGAGAAAATTTGTATATATTACACATAGGGATCTATTCCAAGTGTAACTTCCAGTTGATTATGGCTTACAGCCAATGAAAACCCAAGTCATTATCTCAGAATATTATAGAAGACCAATTGAAAAAAAGATTTTAAACTCAAATGTTGGCACCTCCTGAAAAGTCTGTACAGTAAATGCACTCGATACTTTATCAAGGATCTTTTTGCCTGGATTACTGCATCAATGTGGCATGGAGGGGATCAGCCTGTGGCACTGCTGAGGTGTTATGGAAGCCCAGGTTGCTTTGATAGCCGCCTTCAGTGGCCTCTCCGCTCTTCTTCCAGACTCTGGGACCGCGATTTCCAAATGAAATGCAAAATTTACTTTCATCTTAACACCTTGGACACTGAGAACAGTCCAGTTCTTTTTCTCCTTGGCCCAGGTAAGATGCTTCTGGCGTTGTCTATTGGTCATGAGTGGTGACACAAGGAATGTGACACTTGTAGCCCATGTCCTGGATATGTCTGTGTGCGGTGGCTCTTGAAGCACTGACTCCAGCAGCGTCCACTACTTGTGAATCTCCTCCATATTTTTGAATGGCGTTTTCTTAATCCTATCAAGGCTGTGGTTATCCCGGTTGCTTTTGCAGCTTTTTCTACCACACTTTTTCCTTCCACTCAACTTTCCATTAATATGCTTGGATACAGCACTCTGTGAAAAGCCAGCTTCTTTAGCAATGACCCTTTTATGGCTTACCCTCCTTGCAGAGTGTGACAATGGCTTCCTTCTGGACATCTGTCAAGTCAGCAGTCTTCCCCAAGATTGTATAGCCTACTGAACCAGACTAAGGGACCATTTTTAATCACTTAGGAAACCTTTTCAGGTGTTTTGTGGTAATTCTAATTTTCGGAGATAATGACTTTTGGGTTTTCTTTGGCTGTAAGCGCCGTTTCAGATCAGCGTTTTTCTGCCGCACTCCCAGATCCGGCACAAGGGCAGTACAGTACAATACAGTTCACTGGCAAGCTTCGGGCACATGCGGTCATGTGACAGCATGTGATCGGGGCTTGCCGCACTGTCTGTGAACTGTATTATACTGTACTGCCCTTGTGCCGGATCTGGGAGTGCGGCAGAAAAATGCTGATCTGAAACAGCCCTAAGCCATAATCGTCAACATTAACAGCAATAAACATGAAATAGATTCCCTCTGTGTGTAATGACTCTAAGGGCTCATGCGCACGTTGCGTACTCACATGCATTTATGCTGTGTATTGCACTGCAGAGTAAATGCATGCGTCCTGCGTCCCCTGCACTATGTATGTAGATTGTGCATGACACGTGCGCATGTTGCTTATACAGTATGAATGCAGCGATTTGGGTGCTAACATTTTGACCCAAATCCGTGTGTTCATAAAAGCAGCATGTCAATTATCTCTGCGTTCTGAATGCAGCCCCCACTCTATCTATGGTGGGGGCAGCAGCCATAGCGCATGAAATCGGCTTTTTTTAACAAAAATACCTACTTCATTATGCAGTCTTTCTGCAGCGATTTGACGTGCACATGTGCTGTCAAATTGCTGCAGAATATTCTGCAGTTACGTGCGCATGAGCCCTAATATATAGGAATAGATCCCTCTGTGTGTAATGACTCTATAATATATAGAAATAGATCACTCTGTAATGACTATAATATATAGAAATAGCTCCCTCTGTGTGTAATGACTCTATATAATATATAGGAAAAGATCCCTCTGTGTGTAATGACTCTAATATATAGGAATAGATCCCTCTGTGTGTAATAACTCTGTATAATATATATGAATAGATCCCTCTGTGTGTAATGACTCTATATAATATATAGGAATAGATCCCTCTGTGTGTAATAACTCTGTATAATATATAGGAATAGATCCCTCTGTGTGTAATAACTCTGTATAATATATAGGAATAGATCCCTCTGTGTGTAATGACTCTATATGATATATAGAAATAGATTCCTCTGTGTGTATTGACTCTATATAATATATAGAAATAGATCCCTCTGTGTGTAATGACTCTATATAGTATATAGGAATAGATCCCTCTGTGTGTAATGACTCTATATAGTATATAGGAATAGATCCCTCTGTGTGTAATGACTGTAATATATAGAAATAGGTGCCTTAGTGTGTAATGACTCTATATACAGTGCTCAAAAAATTAAAGGGAACACTCAAATAACACATCCTAGATCTGAATGAATGAAATATTCTCATTTAATACTTTGAAAGTTGAATGTGCTGACAACAAAATCATACAAAAATCATAAATGGAAATCAAATGTTTTAACCAATGGAGACCTGGATTTCAAGACACACAAAATGAAAGTGGCAACAAGTCAAAATGAGACTCAGTATTGTGTGTGGCCTCCACGTGCCTGTATGACCTCCCTACAATGCGTGGGCATGCTACTGATGAGGTTGCGGATGGTCTCCTGAGGGATGAGATTAGCTTTTAGAATAATAAAAAAAAAATTCCCAGAGGACTCGTCCTACCAGAAGGGGCTGAACAAGAAAAATGGATCCACCCTATAATGGGTGAGGCCGGCGTATATATGGCTCCACCTCACCTTCCCTCTCACCGGCCAGGAGCTCAGGTCTCTGCACCTTGGTGGTGGTCATGGTAATAACACACTGTGCGGGTTTATGATTAGCTCAGAACGCTCTGTATGGTGGCACTAATATTTATGGTTTACCTTTTTTTTGCTTGTTTTCCCTCCTTTCTTTAGGGTGAGACATGTTCAGGTTTGCAGGTGTGGTGGACTGACAATAAGGGAGCAGGGGTTGCAGTTTTGTTCACTTTTTATGATCCACGTCTGGTTGTAATTTCTAAGCTGACTCCAGACTTATTCTTTACTTTGTAACCCGAAATTCCGGTTGCACGATCTGTTGTTTCTGCTCGGGCTAAAGTCCAATGTTAAAGTTTTGAAAGTCTCACCTGGATACAGCTCAGCAAGTGACACATCGCTGGAATCAGGGGCTGTGTCTCTACATTATGCTGCTCTCAGATAAGGGAGCAAAAATCTGATGACAGGTTCCCTTTGAGCCAAACTTGTGCATGAAAATGTTTCAGAATTCAGCTGTCACCACTTAAAGTTGACAAGGCCACAGTGTCACAATCAGGTTTGCTATAAATTGTGTAAGGCTACCTTAACTCCTGCTCTTTGATATTCTGGGTCTGCCCCATATTTTTTTTTTTTTTTTTTAGGGGTAAACAGAATGAAACCTCCTCTTTTGTAGTGCAAAACATGTAATCTATTGGTGACCGCCATATGGTCAATTGTGTATAAAAGAGGATTAAAAACTCCCCTTTTGTTGCAGGTAAAACTATGGGGACAGCAGGATCCAGCGCTGCAGGGAGTCATCTGGGAGAAGTGTCACTTTGACGCCTTGGCTTGGTTGGAAGAAACTTCAAAATATGAGTAAACATCTTTGTCCAAACTGGACATTCCCTATCCCCAATAGTAAGGTAATGCAGGAAAAGAAACTATTCATTGTTCTCGCTGTCCTGTCATGGAGAAGGTAGTTCACTATAAATTGTCTAAGGTTAATCTACCAGTAAATAGCACTTTTAATGCTACCTGTGAGTGCGGTTATTGGGAGAAATGAATGCAGTTCCTCCCAGGAGCCGCCAGCTTACAGTCATTGGGGTGTGCACAGAGCGCTATACAGTGAGCTGCAGCTGTAAATAAGCCACAGCACTCTGATATACAGAGGTGCTGCATAGCCGGCCGTCAGATGGAAGCCCTCGCATCAGTCGGGCCAGGTCCCAGCTGCTGCTGGGCTCTATGAGGTAAATCCGGAGATATGACGATAAATCATGATATTCAAGTTATGTCAGGAAGCCCTCTCCTGGTGTCACCCCCCCTTTCCTTCACACAACTTGTTTAGCAACCCATCCCATGGCCATCTCCTGTGATATGGAAATTAGGTGATGTGGGAACAAAGGACACAGGATGACTCCCTGCCGTCACCCTGTAACAAGAGTTGTATCTCATTATAAGGCTCTGGAACTAGCCAGACAGAACGACTCCAGTAAAAAATGGTTCATATCTCGCAAGCCATATTTCCGATAAATACGGCAACCATAAAAATGGTGTTTTCGCATGCGGACGATGCTGGCACACCTTTTTTATGGGAGCGGGAGCTTGGGAAATACCCCAGGCGTGATATCAGCCAATGTGGAACTAGTAGACAAGTCATGAAACCTCTCATTCTGTAGCTAAATTCATAACTGTCACAATGAGAGCATTGGCGTCCGCCTACGACGCTCCCAGGCCAAGTTATGGCCATATTCCATGTTGTGGATTTTGTCCATAACTCCAGCCAGGGGTGGAGCAGTGCTCCCTCTGAGGTCACGAAGGTAGGAGGGGACCTGGATTTGCCCAGGTTGATAACCCTACTTCGGCCATTTTCCAGTGTTCTTTCGCTGGGGGTCACGTGCAGGAAACATCTGTGGGAGTTCCTGGAAACCTGGTCTACAGCGCCCCCCTGTGGCCAGACGCACAAGGTAACTGATTGAATTGCATACCTGTTTGTAAACCATGCTTTATCTGTAACTGTACTCTGACATATGTATATTCTGTAGATTCCCTATTGTATATATTGTAGTTTCTAGTGTGCTTTAGGCTGATTAAATTATATAATTAATCTTGGGCTGTTCTGTTATCTCGATCTTGAATCCCACGTCTGTGTGTTCGGCTAATAGTTACCGTGAAGCGGTTGGTGGCAGCGAGTTGTGCCAAGGATTATTGTGGGGAGGCCAGTGAGATCCGGGGAGGTTTTATATATTCTGCCCGCGGAGGTCGGGGGAATATATACCCTACTCTCACTGGGGACCCTTCAATAATCGGCATAAGTAGTATAGCGGCCTCCTTGCTTATCGTCGGGCAATTCCATAATTGGCCTGACTATAAGAGGGGCGCTAGAGAGCGCATCACGTGCTCTGTCTGTCGGTCGGGAGGTATAAAGGAGGGGTGACCCCCCACTTGTTACCCCCCGATTGTGACGTACTGGTAGCCAGCGCGGGGGATTTCTGAGTGACCCCCCCGGTGGTTTGTGACATATTGGTGGCATAGCGGTGGGATCGAGATAATAGTGTGTGTGAGTGTGAGACCCATACTCCCAGACACTAAAGACTGCCTGCAGCAGCTGTGGCTGCTGGGGTCTTCAGACTAGCTCAACACTAGAGTGTCAGAGTGCAGATACTGTAAGGTGTGTGGAGGCATCAGGTGTCAGTTCTGTGTCAGTGACCAAAAGTCTGCAAGAATGGCTGATGGCACCAGGAGCAGAGCTATGCAACTGGCCAATGCTAAGGCAGGAGCCGAAGAGAGGGAGGACGGTGCTGTGGACGATGAGGAGGTTGTCCACGAGCCCTCCAGGAGCTCGACGCCAGAAAACCGCTCTGCAGAGGACATCGCACAACCTGGGACTGCTGGACAAAATGAGGAGCAGCTCACCCAAGGGTCCTCAACGAGCCAGATGCCAGCCCTCCGCTCTGCAATGGACAGTGAATCACCAGGCTCCGCAGCGGGCCGCAGATCACCACGGGCCATTCCACCGAGCCTGGGAGGCTCGGATAGCCTTCTTCAAATGGCTATGGCCCTTCTCCAGGCTGGAGACCAGGAGGGCTACAAGGAACTCCTGGCAGAGCGCAGGGCAGAGCGGCAGGCAGCGCGTGACGCTGAGGCTGCGGAGCGGCAAGCAGTGCGTGAGGCTGCGGAGCGGCAAGCAGCACGTGAAGAGCGACAGCAACAGGCAGAGCGTGACTACCAGCTGCAGCTAGCTCAGCTCCGGCCCTCATCAGCCACACGTGACCTTCAAGACACCAAACTTCCAAAGGTCCGTGTTGAGGACTTCCCAGTGCTGGAGAAGGATGGAGACTTGGACTCTTTCCTGACTGCTTTTGAACGGACTTGCTTGCAGCACCATCTGGACAAGGACCAGTGGGCCAAATACCTGACCCCCCGTTTAAGGGGTAAGGCCCTGGAAATCCTTGGGGACTTGCCTACTGAGGCAGATCAGGGCTACGACACCATCAAGCGGGCCCTGATCCAACAGTACAACCTCACCCCAGAGTCCTACCGCAAGAAGTTCCGGAGCCTACAGAAGGGACCAAAGGACTCCTGGGCTGACCACCGGCGGGCACTTGCCCGAGCTGCCGACCACTGGACCCAAGGCCTGCAGCTTTCCACCGGACCGGAGATCCTGGACTTGTTCATCACGGAGCAACTCTTGTGGAACTGCCCTGAGGATCTCCGCCAGTTCATCCGAGACCAGAAGCCAAAGGGATCCACGGCTACAGCTGCCCTGGCTGATGACTACACCAACAATCGGGCCCCGGAGGCCAGGAGAGCGGCCACCAGCAGCACCTGGAGAGGGGGTAAGATGAATTCTGCGACTGCCCCACCTGCCCCTAGACTGCAGGGGGTGTCCCCCTCAACTCCCCTCTCCAGGCCCGTGGCAGAACCAAGACGGTGCCACCAGTGCAACCTACCTGGACACTTCAAGGCCATGTGCCCTCAGCGTCCCAAGGCCCCGGCTCCGTCCCCGTCCCAAGGGCCGCCCAAGGTGTATTGTGTGGGTGGGGGTGGTGGTAGGTCCCTGGACAGCTTCCAACCTGTCACCGTCGGCCGGTCTGTGACCATAGGACTGCGAGACAGCGCCTCGGAGGTGACTCTGGTGCGGCCTGAGATGGTGTCCCCCCAAGACTTGATCCCTGGAAAAACCCTCGCTGTCTCCGGGATTGGAGGCATTGACCCGGCGCTGCCTGTTGCTGACATTTATGTGGACTGGGGCGCAGGGCGAGGGGTGAGGGAGGTGGGGGTAACTGATCGGATCCCCGCAAACGTGCTACTTGGGACAGATTTGGGGCAGATAACCTCCCAGTTTGGGCCCCCACCGAGGGCTGAACCTTCAGCCAGTACTGACATGACTCCTGACAATGTTAATGTGTTATCTATGAATGATGTGAGAGAGGGGGGAGTGAACTCTGATATTTCTGCTTGCATAGACACCATAGACACACACACAGCTGCAGCTGTGACAGGGGAGGGGGTCAGAGAAAGGTGTGACAATGCCTCTACAAGTAATCAGCCTGTGAGCTGGGATCTGTTGCCCTCTGCAGGGATAAGCAGAGAGCAGGGTGCTGCAGGGGGAGGACCAGTGTGTGGGGTGGGGGCTACCACAGCAAATGTGGGGTCCCCAGAGATTTCACAGCGGGGTTCTGTTGCTGCAGGAGGGGAACAGGCAGGTGAGATTGGGGCCGGTCCAGGAGCGGAAGTGCTCCCAGGTAAGATCTCGGTGCATGGTTCCCCCACAACCGGGGTGTCAGGAAGCCAGGTAGGTCTGCCTGAACCGGCGACTTGGTCAGGAACGGAGGAGGAGCAGGCACGACCCACGGTCGCAGCGGCTGTGGCCGCTGTCACCCGCAGTGGGAGTGCTGGAAGCCAAGGGGCCTCCCGGAGGTCCGATAGCTCTTCCCCTTCTGACCAAGTGGCAGCCGAGTCAGGTGGAGGCCAGGACACAGGTCCCGGGGTACTGACCGAAGATGTGACAGTCTCGTCGATTCTGGCCACATCTAGTCAGGGGTTTCAGGCAGCGTTAGAAGCTGACGACAGCCTGAAAGCTCTTAAGGAGCAGGCGGCCCAGCCTCCCTCGGACTCGGACCCGGAGCGAGTGGTCTGGGACCAAGGACGGCTGTACCGGGCCACGGTCCAGCAGGGTTCACCGGAGGCGTGGCCCAGGGACCGACAGTTGGTGGTACCCTATCCGTTCCGGACGGAGTTGTTGCGGATCGCACATGAGATTCCGATGGCCGGACACCTAGGGATCGCTAAGACCAAGGCCAGGTTAAACCAGCATTTCTACTGGCCAAAAATGGGGGCCGATGTGGCTGCCTACTGCCGTTCGTGTGAAACCTGTCAGAGAGTGGGGAAGGCGGGGCCACACCCCAAAGCCCCACTAGTATCTCTGCCAATCATCGATGAGCCTTTCAGGAGGGTGGCTGTGGATCTGGTCGGCCCGCTGGCCATCCCCAGCAGCTCCGGGAAACGCTTCATACTGACGGTAGTGGACTATGCCACCCGGTACCCAGAAGCAGTGGCCTTGTCGTCCATTCGGGCTGACAAGGTGGCCACCGCATTGCTGGAGATTTTCTCCCGAGTGGGTTTTCCCCAGGAAATGCTCACTGACCGGGGGACCCAATTCATGTCCCAGCTGATGGAGGCCCTCTGTAAGCAGGTCCAGGTGCGACATCTGGTGGCCAGCCCGTACCATCCACAGACTAATGGCCTGTGCGAGCGGTTCAATGGCACCTTAAAGCAGATGCTTAAGATGTTGGTCGACTCCCATGGGCGTGACTGGGAGCGGTATCTCCCACACCTGTTATTTGCTTACCGGGAGGTTCCACAGGCCTCAACAGGATTCTCACCGTTTGAGCTCCTGTACGGGCGACGTGTGCGGGGCCCCCTGGCTCTGGTGGAAGAGGCTTGGGAAGGGGATTTGGCCACCCCTGGAGTGTCGGTTATCGAGTATGTCATGCGCTTCCGGGACAAAATGCAGGCCTTGACGCAACTGGTACACGACAATATGGCTCAAGCCCAGGCCGATCAGAAGCGTTGGTACGACCAGAACGCTTGTGAGAGGACCTACCAAGTGGGTCAAAAGGTGTGGGTACTGGTCCCCGTACCACAGGACAAGCTTCAGGCAGCCTGGGAAGGCCCATACCTCGTGTACCAGCAGCTCAACCCTGTGACGTACCTGGTCACCCTGGACCCTGCCCGTGGAAGGCGGAAGCCCTTCCATGTGAACATGATGAAGGCACATCATGAGCGGGAGGCATGTGCGCTCCCCGTGTGCAACCTGCCCGAGGAGGGAGAAGCGGAAACCCTCTTGGATATGCTAGCCCAGGTTAGGGCAGGCGGATCCATTGAGGATGTGGAGGTTGGCCACCAGCTCTTGGAGGACCAACGGTCCCAGCTGTGGGCCACCCTACACCCCTTCCGGGGGTTGTTTACCAACCAGCCCGGAAGGACTAACTTGGCTGTCCATCACGTGGACACTGGGGATCATCCCCCGATCCGGCGTTCAGCATATCGGGTCTCCCTGGAGGTGCAGCAACACATGCGCCAGGAGATTGACGAGATGCTGAAGCTGGGGGTGATCCAGGCATCCAACAGCGCTTGGGCCTCGCCTGTAGTCCTCGTCCCTAAGAAGGACCGAACCACTCGGTTCTGCGTGGACTACAGGGGGCTCAATGCTGTCACGGTCGCCGATGCGTACCCAATGCCACGCATCGATGACCTGCTCGATCAGTTGGCCGGGGCTCAGTACCTGACCATCATGGACCTGAGCCGGGGATATTGGCAGATCCCCCTGACTCGCAAGGCCAGGGAACGCTCTGCCTTTATTACCCCATTTGGACTGTACGAGTCCACGGTGATGCCATTCGGGATGAGGAATGCCCCTGCCACTTTCCAGCGGATGGTCAACACCCTGCTCAAGGGACTTGAAGGGTACGCGGCCGCGTACCTGGATGACATTGCCGTCTTCAGTCCCACCTGGGAAGATCACCTAGAGCATCTAGCACAGGTGCTCAGGCGGGTCCACCGGGCAGGTTTGACCATCAAGCCGGGCAAGTGTCAGCTGGCCATGAGCGAGGTCCAGTACCTCGGTCACCGGGTAGGCGGGGGAACACTGAAGCCCGAGCCTGAGAAAGTGGAGGCCATCGCATCCTGGCCCACCCCCAGGACCAAGAAGCAGGTGATGTCCTTCTTGGGGACCGCTGGGTACTATAGGAGGTTTGTTCCATGCTATAGTAGCCTGGCAAAGCCCCTGACGGACCTCACCAAGAAGAAGCTGCCCTCTGCAGTCGATTGGACAATGGACTGCGAGACAGCCTTCCGGGCCCTAAAGGACGCCCTGTCCAGCCCGCCCGTGCTACAGGCAGCCGACTTCACGCGGCCGTTTGTAGTACAGACCGACGCCAGTGACTTCGGCCTCGGTGCGGTGCTCAGCCAGGTGGACTCTGCGAGCCAAGAGCACCCAGTCTTGTACCTGAGCAGGAAGCTGTTACCGAGGGAAGTGGCCTATTCCACAATGGAGAAGGAGTGCCTGGCCATAGTGTGGGCCCTGCAGCGTCTGCAACCCTATCTATACGGGCGCCACTTCATCGTGGAGACGGACCACAACCCCCTCAGCTGGTTGCACACCGTCTCTGGGACGAATGGGCGACTGTTGCGATGGAGCCTTGCGCTCCAGCAATACAACTTCACCATTCGCCACAAAAGGGGCCGTGACCACGGTAACGCAGACGGGCTGTCCCGACAAGGAGAGGTCGCGGACGGGCGCACGGGGGAACACCGGAGTGTGCTGCCCCCTAGCGCCCTCAAAAGGGGGGAGGTGTGAGGTAAATCCGGAGATATGACGATAAATCATGATATTCAAGTTATGTCAGGAAGCCCTCTCCTGGTGTCACCCCCCCTTTCCTTCACACAACTTGTTTAGCAACCCATCCCATGGCCATCTCCTGTGATATGGAAATTAGGTGATGTGGGAACAAAGGACACAGGATGACTCCCTGCCGTCACCCTGTAACAAGAGTTGTATCTCATTATAAGGCTCTGGAACTAGCCAGACAGAACGACTCCAGTAAAAAATGGTTCATATCTCGCAAGCCATATTTCCGATAAATACGGCAACCATAAAAATGGTGTTTTCGCATGCGGACGATGCTGGCACACCTTTTTTATGGGAGCGGGAGCTTGGGAAATACCCCAGGCGTGATATCAGCCAATGTGGAACTAGTAGACAAGTCATGAAACCTCTCATTCTGTAGCTAAATTCATAACTGTCACAATGAGAGCATTGGCGTCCGCCTACGACGCTCCCAGGCCAAGTTATGGCCATATTCCATGTTGTGGATTTTGTCCATAACTCCAGCCAGGGGTGGAGCAGTGCTCCCTCTGAGGTCACGAAGGTAGGAGGGGACCTGGATTTGCCCAGGTTGATAACCCTACTTCGGCCATTTTCCAGTGTTCTTTCGCTGGGGGTCACGTGCAGGAAACATCTGTGGGAGTTCCTGGAAACCTGGTCTACAGCGCCCCCCTGTGGCCAGACGCACAAGGTAACTGATTGAATTGCATACCTGTTTGTAAACCATGCTTTATCTGTAACTGTACTCTGACATATGTATATTCTGTAGATTCCCTATTGTATATATTGTAGTTTCTAGTGTGCTTTAGGCTGATTAAATTATATAATTAATCTTGGGCTGTTCTGTTATCTCGATCTTGAATCCCACGTCTGTGTGTTCGGCTAATAGTTACCGTGAAGCGGTTGGTGGCAGCGAGTTGTGCCAAGGATTATTGTGGGGAGGCCAGTGAGATCCGGGGAGGTTTTATATATTCTGCCCGCGGAGGTCGGGGGAATATATACCCTACTCTCACTGGGGACCCTTCAATAATCGGCATAAGTAGTATAGCGGCCTCCTTGCTTATCGTCGGGCAATTCCATAATTGGCCTGACTATAAGAGGGGCGCTAGAGAGCGCATCACGTGCTCTGTCTGTCGGTCGGGAGGTATAAAGGAGGGGTGACCCCCCACTTGTTACCCCCCGATTGTGACGTACTGGTAGCCAGCGCGGGGGATTTCTGAGTGACCCCCCCGGTGATTTGTGACAGGCTCCTATTTCATAATTCTGATCACAAACCAGGTGAAGGATAGAGATGTTATAATGCACCAGTCAGATGTCTTTCTCTGACCTTCTGCATCTTGCACGCCGGTTTACAAGAATTCTATTTGTCTTTACTTTGTAACCCGAAATTCCGGTTGCACGATCTGTTGTTTCTGCTCGGGCTAAAGTCCAATGTTAAAGTTTTGAAAGCCTCACCTGGATAAGGGAGGAAATGAACAAAACCTCAGATGTGACCTAATCTGTTTTTAGTAACTGCCTTTTGCTTCATTTACAAGCTCCAACCGAACGGGGCACGTGCCGTCTATGTAGCTCGTTATTTGGCCAGAGAAGCTGCTCTGTTTGCATGTGTAGGTGACCTTATTCCTTATCTGTATTTATTTCAGACTTTTTTTTTTTTCTTTTTTTTTAATTATTATTTGTGTTTATAGTTTTTGTCTTTCTGTAGTTGTCTCTGCAGTAGTTAAATGTTGTTGGAGACAAGCTTATGCTGCTTAGTGCACACAATTCACAAACATGCCATGGGGAAAAACCACTTATTTTATATTGTTTTTAATTTTTTGCGTTGTATTTATAGGCTGTATAAATGTACACTGTAGTCTTTTATAGCTATATGCAAGTCTGGTTATATGGTGCGCATAGTGTACGGAGACCTTAGTGTACTCTCATAGAGGGGAAAAAAAAAAAATGCCCCATGTTTTAATGGATGTAGTATTCCAGATCTATTCTCAGTGATTCGCTTTGCTTTCATCTCCTAAATTTGGCACATGGTGAGCCTAAAGCTCTCTACTACAGAGCTGCAGGGATGAAGTCTCCATATGGCTACCATTTCAAAACTCCTGCTGTGCAAGAGGCCTTATGGCTTGTTCACACAGTGGGGGACAAAAATCTCATTTTGAAAGCTGTTCTATTTTGTATAAACTGATATTGTGTCCGTGTTTCAGGTAAGTGTGACATGTTTTTAACACGGATGTCACACGTGCCCATGTTGTTCTCTGGAGTTACACATACGTCTGGTGTTTTCACACAAACCGTGTGTCCCTGCTTGGCCCCACACGCACACATGGAGACATGTCAGGGTTTTTTTTCCAGCAGCACAGGTGTCACATGGATGGCAGAATCGCCGGTGACAGGTGAGTATCCAGTAAGCAGTGTGTGTGCAGGGACGTCCAGGAGGTCATCTGAGTTCCCAATGAACTCTGATGACCTCCTGATGACACCCCCGGTACATCCGCACTACAGCGGGTGTCAGAACAGTGACCTCACGGGTTCATCAGACTTCCCTCCTCACCCATGGAGTCATACTGCAGTGACGCAAATGGACTTCTGCTGGACTATGATCTTTGAGACCTAAACCCCTTAGGTGTGAGCAGGAGGCGGTGGTCCATGGAATAAAAAAAATGTATTTATATAAATCTAAGCCTTTTTAAAGGGGGTTATAAAGAGGAAAACAGTTTTTGAAGTTTCCATCGCAGCAAGAGGTGATGCTACAAAGTACTAGCCTGAAATGATTACATAGCTTATAAGGGTATGTGCACATGCTGCGGATTTGGTGCAGAAATTTTCTACATGAAATTAGCACCTTCTGACAGCAAAATGCACCAAAAAAGTTGGGGGTTTTTTTTGGTTTTTTTTTTTTTATGAAGGGGCAAAAAAATGGCCCAACAAAT
This sequence comes from Anomaloglossus baeobatrachus, assembly GCF_048569485.1. Taxonomy (NCBI): domain Eukaryota; kingdom Metazoa; phylum Chordata; class Amphibia; order Anura; family Aromobatidae; genus Anomaloglossus; species Anomaloglossus baeobatrachus. The sequence continues at coordinate 48,317,128 of NC_134362.1, forward strand.
GACATACTGCTGATTTTATATTTTTTTTTTTTTTACACCAAAATGGCAATGGGGGGGAAAAAAAACACAATGTGGGCAGTGCACTTTAAAAATCCTAGACTTTACTGCCTTCAGAATAGGCATGCACATTTTGGTGTAGAATTAAAAATATTCAAATTGTCTCTCCAGTAAAGGAGACAAACTCTAGCACAGCGCCACCTATTGGAAGTAGCGATCCTAAAAGTCACAAGTGGATTTTTGACAATCCTTTGCAATATGACTCAGGATATATAAGCCAGATCAGAATCCCAATTTGCAGACACGGTGTTTCGGGGTGCTTGCCCCTCGTCAGTGCAAAGTATGGGGGTGTCTGATCTGGCTCATGAGAAAGCTATGTGGGGACCACGGGGGAACACTATTCTCCTTAAGGAGACTTTGCAAGCCAGTCTGGCTGCCAGGTAAGGGGACTTATAGCTGCAATGCCCCTAAAATTCCACGGGGGAACACTACTTTGCAAGCCAGTCTGGCTGCCAGGTAAGGGGACTTATAGCTGCAATGCCCCTCTGGGAAATATTCAAATTGTCTCTCCAGTAAAGGAGACAAACTCTAGCACAGCGCCACCTATTGGAAGTAGCGATCCTAAAAGTCACAAGTGGATTTTTGACAATCCTTTGCAATATGACTCAGGATATATAAGCCAGATCAGAATCCCAATTTGCAGACACGGTGTTTCGGGGTGCTTGCCCCTCGTCAGTGCAAAGTATGGGGGTGTCTGATCTGGCTCATGAGAAAGCTATGTGGGGACCACGGGGGAACACTATTCTCCTTAAGGAGACTTTGCAAGCCAGTCTGGCTGCCAGGTAAGGGGACTTATAGCTGCAATGCCCCTAAAATTCCACGGGGGAACACTACTTTGCAAGCCAGTCTGGCTGCCAGGTAAGGGGACTTATAGCTGCAATGCCCCTCTGGGAAATATTCAAATTGTCTCTCCAGTAAAGGAGACAAACTCTAGCACAGCGCCACCTATTGGAAGTAGCGATCCTAAAAGTCACAAGTGGATTTTTGACAATCCTTTGCAATATGACTCAGGATATATAAGCCAGATCAGAATCCCAATTTGCAGACACGGTGTTTCGGGGTGCTTGCCCCTCGTCAGTGCAAAGTATGGGGGTGTCTGATCTGGCTCATGAGAAAGCTATGTGGGGACCACGGGGGAACACTATTCTCCTTAAGGAGACTTTGCAAGCCAGTCTGGCTGCCAGGTAAGGGGACTTATAGCTGCAATGCCCCTAAAATTCCACGGGGGAACACTACTTTGCAAGCCAGTCTGGCTGCCAGGTAAGGGGACTTATAGCTGCAATGCCCCTCTGGGAAATATTCAAATTGTCTCTCCAGTAAAGGAGACAAACTCTAGCACAGCGCCACCTATTGGAAGTAGCGATCCTAAAAGTCACAAGTGGATTTTTGACAATCCTTTGCAATATGACTCAGGATATATAAGCCAGATCAGAATCCCAATTTGCAGACACGGTGTTTCGGGGTGCTTGCCCCTCGTCAGTGCAAAGTATGGGGGTGTCTGATCTGGCTCATGAGAAAGCTATGTGGGGACCACGGGGGAACACTATTCTCCTTAAGGAGACTTTGCAAGCCAGTCTGGCTGCCAGGTAAGGGGACTTATAGCTGCAATGCCCCTAAAATTCCACGGGGGAACACTACTTTGCAAGCCAGTCTGGCTGCCAGGTAAGGGGACTTATAGCTGCAATGCCCCTCTGGGAAATATTCAAATTGTCTCTCCAGTAAAGGAGACAAACTCTAGCACAGCGCCACCTATTGGAAGTAGCGATCCTAAAAGTCACAAGTGGATTTTTGACAATCCTTTGCAATATGACTCAGGATATATAAGCCAGATCAGAATCCCAATTTGCAGACACGGTGTTTCGGGGTGCTTGCCCCTCGTCAGTGCAAAGTATGGGGGTGTCTGATCTGGCTCATGAGAAAGCTATGTGGGGACCACGGGGGAACACTATTCTCCTTAAGGAGACTTTGCAAGCCAGTCTGGCTGCCAGGTAAGGGGACTTATAGCTGCAATGCCCCTAAAATTCCACGGGGGAACACTACTTTGCAAGCCAGTCTGGCTGCCAGGTAAGGGGACTTATAGCTGCAATGCCCCTCTGGGAAATATTCAAATTGTCTCTCCAGTAAAGGAGACAAACTCTAGCACAGCGCCACCTATTGGAAGTAGCGATCCTAAAAGTCACAAGTGGATTTTTGACAATCCTTTGCAATATGACTCAGGATATATAAGCCAGATCAGAATCCCAATTTGCAGACACGGTGTTTCGGGGTGCTTGCCCCTCGTCAGTGCAAAGTATGGGGGTGTCTGATCTGGCTCATGAGAAAGCTATGTGGGGACCACGGGGGAACACTATTCTCCTTAAGGAGACTTTGCAAGCCAGTCTGGCTGCCAGGTAAGGGGACTTATAGCTGCAATGCCCCTAAAATTCCACGGGGGAACACTACTTTGCAAGCCAGTCTGGCTGCCAGGTAAGGGGACTTATAGCTGCAATGCCCCTCTGGGAAATATTCAAATTGTCTCTCCAGTAAAGGAGACAAACTCTAGCACAGCGCCACCTATTGGAAGTAGCGATCCTAAAAGTCACAAGTGGATTTTTGACAATCCTTTGCAATATGACTCAGGATATATAAGCCAGATCAGAATCCCAATTTGCAGACACGGTGTTTCGGGGTGCTTGCCCCTCGTCAGTGCAAAGTATGGGGGTGTCTGATCTGGCTCATGAGAAAGCTATGTGGGGACCACGGGGGAACACTATTCTCCTTAAGGAGACTTTGCAAGCCAGTCTGGCTGCCAGGTAAGGGGACTTATAGCTGCAATGCCCCTAAAATTCCACGGGGGAACACTACTTTGCAAGCCAGTCTGGCTGCCAGGTAAGGGGACTTATAGCTGCAATGCCCCTCTGGGAAATATTCAAATTGTCTCTCCAGTAAAGGAGACAAACTCTAGCACAGCGCCACCTATTGGAAGTAGCGATCCTAAAAGTCACAAGTGGATTTTTGACAATCCTTTGCAATATGACTCAGGATATATAAGCCAGATCAGAATCCCAATTTGCAGACACGGTGTTTCGGGGTGCTTGCCCCTCGTCAGTGCAAAGTATGGGGGTGTCTGATCTGGCTCATGAGAAAGCTATGTGGGGACCACGGGGGAACACTATTCTCCTTAAGGAGACTTTGCAAGCCAGTCTGGCTGCCAGGTAAGGGGACTTATAGCTGCAATGCCCCTAAAATTCCACGGGGGAACACTACTTTGCAAGCCAGTCTGGCTGCCAGGTAAGGGGACTTATAGCTGCAATGCCCCTCTGGGAAATATTCAAATTGTCTCTCCAGTAAATTAAAAATAAAAATGCAATGTGTGCACATAGCCTAGTGTTTGGTTTTTTGTTTTTTTTTTTTGTTTTTTTTTTTTAAAGTGGGTGGCAAATTGACTCTACATAAAAAAAAAAAATACTCTGGTTTACATTCTGTCACTTTAGGAGGTTGTCAACTTTTGCAGAGTTCCCCAAACTTAGCCGAACAATAGTCTGTGCCCAAACAATGTGCTCCAAATGATGATCTTGTGAAGTCTCGTTCGCCTGAAATATTGTGTAGAACATTCATAGCATGGCGGAGTTCTGATGGAGCAGAATGGACATGGATAGAAAGGAACATCTGAGCCGATGTTTACAAAAGACACTTTAGTCCATCAATGTAAAAGACCATTTATGAAATATTGTGGACAAAGGAACCACAGCGCGGGTCAGTCTTGTAAATGTCAGCCTTTGTCTGAAATCTGACATGGAAAGAAAGTGCAGACACTGTCGCATATATTTGTCAGGTGGTTTTCACACTTTAAAGGGGTGGTTCAAGCATTTTTTATTTTGTAGATTGATATTATATTGAGAAACAATGTTTCTCTCAAATACCTTATGTTGGCAATAGTGCCTGTGAAAGGCGTCATGGCAGACCACTGTTTCCCACTCCGTGACCCCCGGGCTCTGACCTCGAGGATCCGGTGATGTCAAGTCCCTGACACCGCGGCCGGCCCCAGTGTCTGTGAGTGACTGGGTATTGGGCAGTGTTTCACTGCTCGTCACAGCCCATCAGCTCCTTCACAGGAGAACGCTGCAAGCAGGAGGCACTCTGTGGTGTGACAAGCGGTGAAACTCCACCCACAGCTCAGTGACTCAGGAAGACTGGGGCTGGTTGCAGGGATATGACGTTTACGAACTTGACGTGACGTCACCGGATCCCCGAGGTCACAAAGCCCGGGGGTCACGGAGCGGGGAACAGCGGTCTGCAATAGCGTCTCACAGGCACTATTGCCAACATAAGGTATTTGAGAGAAACATTGTTTCTCAATATAATATCGATATAGACAATAAAAAATATGGGTGAACCACCCCTTTAATTCTCTTGAAAACCAAAAGGAGAGGATGTAAATGGTGGGAAATGTCATGTAGTAGTTCTCTCCATCCTGGGCACCATCATGGTATAAAAGTTTCCCGTTTTGTCTCTAACATATATAAAACAAACTTTCTACTCTCCTTTCCCAACATCCCGGTGTCCACCTCTTTATCCGGCAGCTGACATCGGCCTCCCTGCAATGGGCGACACCTGACGTCCCTGGTGCAACACCAATGCCCAGAGGCATGTATCGCTGTGCAGGGACCCGATGGGTCTCTGTGCCGCAATACACTTCAGCTGGATATGTACCTCGGATGTACATTCAGTTAAAGTAGGTGCTAGGGTCGGTGGGACCCACCACATCGACTCGACACTGTTGTATTCTTGACTTCTGCGACCGCGATCATTCTGTCCCTGGTCTTGGATGAATCTGATGGACATATAGAGAATTATCATAAATGTTTTGCCCTGTATACTACTAGGGAGACTATAACAGTTTTGTGGTAGTAACTTGCGGAGTGGTGCTTTAAAAGGAATCTGTCACCAGATTTTCTCCACCTAATCTGAGAGCAGCATAATGTAGGGGCAGAGATCCTGATTCCAGCGATGTGTCACTTACTGGGCTGCTTAATGTAGTTTTGATGATCTACTGCTGATTAAACAGTGATTTTTATCATTACAGGTCTACTTGGCATGCTGCAGGTAGTACAGCATATTCATGAGCTTTGTGTAACTCCACCTCCATCACTGACAGCTTTCTATATACACTTTACATGGGCAAAAAGCTGCCAATCATTGTTGTGGACGGAGATAGAGAGCTCCAAATTCAAATAACTGATCTGCAGCAGAGGAAACATTGATGTTATGAAAATGACAGCAAACAGCTCAGTAAGTGACACAAGGCTGGAATCAGGGGCTCTGTCTCTACATTATGCTGCTCTCAGATAAGGGAGCAAAAATCTGATGACAGGTTCCCTTTGAGCCAAACTTGTGCGTGAAAATGTTTCAGAATTCAGCTGTCACCACTTAAAGTTGACAAGGCCACAGTGTCACAATCAGGTTAGCTATAAATTGTGTAAGGCTACCTTAACTCCTGCTCTTTGATATTCTGGGTCTGCCCCATATTTTATTTTATTTTTATTTTTTTTTAGGGGTAAACAGAATTAAACCTCCTCTTTTGTAGTGCAAAACATGTAATCTATTGGTGACCGCCATATGGTCAATTGTGTATAAAAGAGGATTAAAAACTCACCTTTTGTTGCAGGTAAAACTATGGGGACAGCAGGATCCAGCGCTGCAGGGAGTCATCTGGCAGAAGTGTCACTTTGACGCCTTGGCTTGGTTGGAAGAAACTTCAAAATATGAGTAAACATCTTTGTCCAAACTGGACATTCCCTATCCCCAATAGTAAGGTAATGCAGGAAAAGAAACTATTCATTGTTCTCGCTGTCCTGTCATGGAGAAGGAAGTTCACTATAAAAATTGTCTAAGGTTAATCTACCAGTAAATTGCACTTTTAATGCTACCTGTGAGTGCGGTTACTGGGAGAAAATGAATGCAGTTCCTCCCAGGAGCCGCCAGCTTACAGTCATTGGGGTGTGCACAGAGCGCTATACAGTGAGCTGCAGCTGTAAATAAGCCACAGCACTCTGATATACAGAGGTGCTGCATAGCCGGCCGTCAGATGGAAGCCCTCGCATCAGTCGGGCCAGGTCCCGGCCGCTGCTGGGCTCCTATTTCATAATTCTGATCACAAACCAGGTGAAGGATAGAGCTGTTATAATGCACCAGTCAGATGTCTGTCTCTGACCTTCTGCATCTTGCACGCCGCTTTACAAGAATTCTATTTGTTCAAACTTCTATGAACTTGAGTCATTAAATTTTTATTTTTTTTTCAGTTTCTGTCTAACAAAGTAACTTCTGCTGCTTGTGTCACTGCTGGCCCGGCCCAGGATTCCTGGGGATGACAACCTAACATCTGCTCCACGCTCCTACACCAGAGCAGAAAATGACTGGTAAACTAATGACATTTTGAATGTTCGCTATAGGGCTGAACTTGTAATTCATTAAATAGTTAAATTTTGCTTTTTTTTTTTTTTTTTTTTTCCACTCAACTTGTAATCAAATTACAAACTGTAGAAAGGTCTAATCTGCCCTTTTTAAAGGAGTTTGACTAAAGGGTACTTTACACGCTGCGATATCTGTACCTATATCGCTAGCGAGCGTACCCACCCCCGTCGGTTGTGCATCATGGGCAAATCGCTGCCCGTGGCGCACAACATCGCTCGGACCCGTCACACGGACTTGCCTTCCCTGCGACGTCGCTGTGACCGGTGAACCGCCTCTTTTCTAAGGGGGTGGTTCATGCGGCGTCACAGCGACGTAACTTGGCAGCCGTCCAATAGCAGAGGAGGGGTGGAGATGAGCGGCCGGAACATGTCGCCCACCTCCTTTCTTCCTCATTGCTGGTGGAGGCAGGTAAGGAGATGTTCCTCGCTCCTGTGGTGTCGCGCGCACACAGCGATGTGTGCTGCCGCAGAAACGACGAACAACATCGTACCTGCAGCAGCAACAATATTAAGGAAATGAACGACGTGTCAACAGGCAACTATTTTTCACGTTTTTGCGCTCGTTGATCGTCGCTCATTGGTGTCACATGCTGCGATGTCGCTAACTGCGCCGGATGTGCGTCACTAACAACGTGACCCCGACGATATATCGTTAGCGATGTCACAGCGTGTAAAGCACCCTTAAGTCTATAAAATAGGAACTCTGGTTTGCATCCAAAATTTTGTGCTCCAAATGATGACCCTATAAATTCTCGTTCGTCTGAAATACTATGAAGAACCCTCATAGCATGGCGGAGTTCTGATGGAGCGTAATGTACTAACAGGACAAGTTATACCAGGGACATCTGAGCCAATGTCAGAAGTCACTGGTGTCCAGAGGAAAGATTATACCTTCTCATATATTCCCCCAGTTTTTCCACTTTCTCATGTTATATTATACTATTTGTCTTTTAAAAATAATTAGGAACAGAAAATTACCGGTATATGAAATAGGTGCTGCCATCCAGTGGACAGACAAGGTATATTTTTTTTATTTTATTTTTTCATATGTATCAAAAGGCCTCAATGTCAAAAATCAAGCAAGGAGCAAAATTGTGTTATATCATTTACAGTGGGTATGGAAAGTTTCATTGCAGCCATTTGATAAATAAATATATCTATATATAATATAGATACAGTGGAACCTTGGATTACGAGGATAATTGGTTCCGGGAGTGCGCTCTTAAACCAAGTTACTCTTATATCAAAGCAAACTTTCCCATAGGAAATAATTGAAACGCAGACTATTCGTTCCACAACTCAAAAATGGTTGCTGTATTTATACAAACATATTACAGTAATACAAAATAATGTCCTGTATTCATTTAAAGTCATTACAGTACACCAATACAAAATACTGTACAGTAAAAAAACATAAAACAAATTAAACTACACTTTAGCTTACAATAAAGTTGTTGGGGTGCGAGAGATACAGTACAAGCAATGTGATGTACTGGTTAGCCGACAGTACAATACTGTATCCACAACATGCCCCGTGCTGTCACTGTTCCCCACACAGCTTAAAAATAAAAAAAATTTAAAAAAACGTTCACCTTCCACCACTCGCTTCACTGCTGTGCGCCGCTGGGTCCTCAGTCAGTTCCTGCGCGGCCACAAGACACCAGCGCCGCTTTCTGACGCTCCTCCATCTTCTAGGCAACAGGCCTGCGGCCCAGGAGAGGAGACGTGTCAGAGGGAGGAGAAATGTCTCCTGCTCCAACACAACTTTGAATTGACGGCGTGATCACACCTGCAGTTCAAAGTGGCTAAATGTGGCGACAGCGCGCGTGCCAGCTAAAAGGGCTCTGCGTGCCATAGGTTCGCCATCACTGCGATATAGTATATACTGTACTATACAATGGTATACTGTATACAGTACATATGTACAGAAAGGTACCTCCAGAGCGGGTCAGAGCACAGCGAAAGGACAGAACCGGAAGTGTGCACGGTGAGGATTTGCTCTTATTGCAAAGCATTGCTCTTAAACCAAGTGACAAATTTGTACAAATCTTTGCTTGTCTTGCAAAACGTTCTCAAACAAAGTTACTCTTAAACCAAGGTTCCACTGTATCTCTATTCTATTTTTCTTAATCTAAATTCACACGTTGCATCCTTGTCTCGGATTCCTTCAGTCTATAAAGAAGCTGTGATCGGCTGGGCGGTTTGATTGTGCAGGATGTCGGCCGCAGTGGGTGCCTCCAGAAGGAGAGGTGAGGAATTGCCAAAGTCAGGATTATATTGAAGAACTAATATGCCAAACATAAACTTGTGGAGCCGATTGAGAAAAATAGCCAACAACACAATAAATAATATTGAAATAGAAAATTCTTTATTAGTATAAATTCATAAAACAAAAAGGTTTAAAATAGATGATAAAAAGAGGAGGCTAACACACGATACTAGTAATCCATAATATCAAATAGAGTGCAATATATATAAAGAATCACTAGATGGCGCAATATATAAACATATGGGACAATTGCAAGCCAAGAAAAATCAGCAATGAGTATACTATGTATGGCACATAAATAGACACTATATATATATATATGGCAATATTGCTATCAAAAAGGGTCTATAATAAAGTGCATAAGAAGAACATGGTGATAAATGTCAGCAAGCATCACCCCATATGCATAATCCAATAAATCTCAAAATAGAACTCCATAGATAGTATTTAAGAGCCCAAAATAGGTAAGGGGAATATACCTGTCGCCATCAGCCAGTAAAGTGTGGAAGCCAGCCGACCCAACACGTGTCTCGGAAGTCCTTCGTCAGGGGGCGTGTGCCTTTTTTTTTTTTTTTTTTTTTTTTTTTTTTTTTTTTTTTTTCCCTCCACTTTTCTCAAGAGTGCAGGGATTAGTCTGCCCCATCTCATTGCATCCTCATTAGTTTTGCCGCATCTTTTTCTGGATTGCTTCAACATTTCATGCACCACTTATCGAATTTGTGCTTGAACCAACGCCTGTTGGAGTAGGGATTAAGTCTGACCTTGTCTGAACACCTGTGACTCCCAAGATGCATAGTATCTGGAAGTTTCTCATATTCCCAAATCAAACTATAAGATACGGTGATGAGTTATGATAGGTACCACGTAAAAATTCGGCAATTCTTCCCGGCATCCTGCTGCCATGAAGTTCTTCTAATGGAATGTCGATCATCTGAGGATAATATTTCTGACTGCTTGAGTAGAGACAAACTTCTCTGAAATATAAATATTGGCCTATGTAGTTCTTTCAGCATTAATATGGCTGATAGTGTAAATCCAGCAGGAATTTTAGAGAACATTGTCACAATTCCGTGACCTCTTTTTCATAAATGATTTGTTTTGAGACTTTGCTCAGCCATATAAGTGTCTTGCTTGTCTTTACATTGGGGCCTACTCTATAAGGCTATGTGAACACAGCTTTTTTTTTTTTTTTTTTTTTTCCAAGGCTTTGGAATGGAAACTGTTCAAATCCTCCTCCAAGTTTTGCTCCATAAAGTCTGCAAAGAGACACCTTTTGCTCATACCCTAAGGATGTTTCTACATGAAGACTTTGTAGCCAAAATGGAGTAGAAACTCTCCAAATGTTCCTCAAACTGTTTCTGCTTCATTGTAAAGTAATACCATGTGGCCTGCATATGTGGCACCCACAGGGCAAGGGGTTAACCTTACTCATCACTGGGCTGGTGATGTCACAGATGGCCCTGCCAGGTTCCGTGGCCCCAAGGCGTACAATAAAAGGGGGAATGGATGATGGGGGTAGTAGTTGATGGTTGTCTCGTGACGCCACCTGAGGTACTCGCCCAGGGATTAGCTGCTGCTGCTTTCACTGTCCTCCAGGGCGGTTAGTTATAGCAGCAAGGAAGGTTCTGCTCCCCACAGGTGGAGCGGGCCCAGGAGAGGATGATGAGGAGAGTAGTCTATGGAGCTGTACACTGGGGAGCAGGGCTGAGGACACAGACTGTTACCTTTTACTGGTCAGTTGTTACAGTGGTCCGGTCAGCCAGGAAGCAGTGAGAAGTCCGTTCTCTGCCAGGTACGTTGGAGGCCTTCTTTAGTGCACTTGAAACGCCGGGGCTTTCAGGGCTCGCACGGTCACCGGGCCGGTGGTATTCGGGGTCAGGCTGTGAGTGGCCCGACCCGGCTTCCGTGACCCCCGGCGGCCTTCAATAAAAGGAAAGTCCGACAGTCAGTCCGGTGTTACAAGGGGTATGGAAGGAGGATAACGGGGTTCCTGGGGAGCTTGCCATCGCTCTCCCCCAGGAAACTGTACGGGGGATGCTTGCAGCGCCACCCGTGGTTTGCGGCCAGGTGTTCAGCCGCCGCTGCGCAGTCTCTCTCCGAGGCAGGTGTTACGGGCAGCCGGATGGAATCGCTCCCCACGGGTGGAGCAGGGAAGCCCCAGGAGGTTTGAGACCCAGGGTAACAGTCCTCAGGGACACCGGGGGCACAGGGCGGCGGCATTACTCACACCAGTCATGGAGTGCGGTTCCAGTTGTTCTTTATTTAAAGTCTGTTCCACATCGCACCCGGGTTCTGGTCATCGCCGCCTGTAACCTCTGGTCAGTCCCGGGCAGGTAGGAGTAAGGGTCCGGTGGAGTGATCTGGGGTCCCTCTCTTTTGGTGCGTTATTGCCGTCCCCGTGGCATGGAGCATCTTGGGAACGCACCGCCTCTGTCTCTCTCTTGCCCGGTAGTGTCGCGGGCGGAGGAGGGGACACCGCGCTCTCCCTTCTGCTCGGGTCCGGCCGCCGCGGCTGCTGCGGCCTGCTGCTGCTCGGTGGCTCGAGCGATGGGCCGGATCCCGGGGACTCGAGCGGCGCTCCTCGCCCGTGAGTGAAAGGGGATTGGTTTTTGGGATTGTTTATTGTCCGTGACGCCACCCACGGTTGTGGTGATTGTATGGACACCACCGCTGCTCTGTATGGGGATCCCGGGAGCGGTGACAGGGAGCAGCAAAGTTGTTGGTTCTCCCCTCCGTGGGTAGGGGGTGGTCGTCCCGGGGCCCAATGATGAGTTGGGGGATGAGGGATGGCGGGGCCGGTGCAGGGACGTGGGGGCAGCGCTGTGCCTCACGGCACTGTGGTACTCACTCAGCCTGAGACGGGGACACAGTTCTCGGTAAAACACACGGCTGGAAAGACGGTTCCCACGGACGGCTGCTGTTGCTTTTCCCCAGTAGTTGACGGTGACGGTCCCTTTTCCTGCACCCAAGTCTATGTTGGTAGCGATGGGTTCCCACCGGTAACCGGCTCCCCGGCTTGGATATTTGCCGGAGGAGCCCCTCTTTCCCCGCAGGCACTGGCCCTGAGAAACTGGTGCCTTGGCGGTGTCTCTCTCTAACGGTTGGACTGTTGCCTTCAATCGGGACTTGGTTGTTGGGAGACCCAGAGGGGTCCCCTTCACTGACGGATTTGGCAAATTCACGGCGACTCCTAGCCTTGCCGGGATCCAAAAGGCCCCTGCCAATGGTGCTGGCTTCTCTTCGTATATCGATCCGGTACCGCCGGGCCACCACCCGTCCACGGTCCTTTCGGCAACCTCCAAGCAGCCTCTCCTGCAGATGGTCACCGCCGTCTGCTGACCTTGCTGTTCTCAGTCCGGGGCACACACCCGGACCAACTTCAGGCTTTCTCAACTGTCACTTTCTCTTCCACCTTTACTCCTCTCTCTTGCTCCTCTACCACTTCACTCATAACTCTCACTCTCCCTAAACTGATCTGCCTGGTTTTCCCGCCTCCAGGGCTGTGAACTCCTCGGTGGGTGGAGCCAACCGCCTGGCCCACCCCCTGGTGTGGACATCAGCCCCTGGAGGAAGGCAACAAGGATTTTTGTGTAGCTTTGGTGTACCTATCCGGGGTGTAGGGTGTGGTGGTGTCATGACCTGTGACCCCTGGCTTGCCCAGGGCGTCACAGTAGCGTAGTCAGGACCGCCACCGGTTACAACACTCTCAAAGATCCCCAGTCCTCAGCTTCATTCCCTTCCTCAGATGTTATCAGCCCTGGTCTCCTGGCATCTCCTCAGCAGGAGCTTTACTGTGGACGTCTACACTCTCCTGCAGCCTGTGACGTTCTGCTAAACTTTCTGTGTTCTGCACTAAACTCACTCCTATTCAGGCCCCCTCCCCTTGGGTTGTCATGGAAACCTGCCTGTGTGCAGCCCACCTGCTCATTAAGGAGACAGGATGAGTCATAGGCTCAAAACTACATGCTGCAAAAGCTATTAACTCCTTCCTGCCAGTGTGATGTGAGTGTATGTGTGGACTTCACTCCTCCTGCCTGGGAAAAATGGGGTAACATTTAATACCCTGTAACGACCCAGTTGCAGGGGCGTTACACACTCTGGATGTGGCTCGCTGTGGCCTGGTGCAGCACAGCGTCCCTCTTCCTAGATGCAATTTACCTTGCCCCTTGTGGTGGGTAGCGTGAACCGGGTGTAGGGCCTGATAGTACTTTTGCAGCCCCAGGCTCTATAATGCTACTGTGCCTTGGGAGTCTGTTGGGCCAGACGGTGTTGGACCTCCTGCCCTCCGGGTTTACTGCTGGGCCGTTAGTACCTGACAGTCAAGGACCCCGGGTGTCCTGATTCAGCGCTGGCTCCTGGAAAGGTTGAGACAGCTCTCTAACAGTGACCGTTCTTTCACTGCTACAGAGTTCTGAGTGTTCTCTTCCTGTTCTCTCTCTTGAACCCCCTCCCCAGCTCAGAATGCACAGGGAAGCTCGCCCCAAACAGGATTTGAGGTGTGTGTGTTCTCCCAGGCATAGCATTGCCTTTCGGTGAGAACGCCACTGTGGCTCCCATGACCACTGGGGTGCCACACACAGCACTGGTATATGTAATATATTCTATGACATTTAACATTATATATGTCCAGAACAAGTGACTTTCCTCCTGGGCTGTCACTCTTCTGTCCATGTCTGACTGTCCGACACGTTTTCCGCTTTTATCTATAGTGACTTGCAATCATTTTAGATTTGTTGATCTGCATTGAACAAACATTGAAAAGCTTCCTTTTTAACACCATGTCTTTTCTTGCAGTTTTCCACTGATTCCCTATCAATCCTGGGATGATCAATTTTCGGTGATAGTGGCAAGTGAATGTATCTCCAAATAAAGCTGGAATCGGTCAGACCTGTGGCTGTGATGTGCTCCTGGTTGTCCCAGGCTCCTTGGCATTATTATACATACTAAATAGCTTTTAATAGTACAGAAAATGGAGACCGTTATATATTTCAAAACAATTGCGTTCTGGATCCTTTGTAAATCCTACATTTCCTAATAAACTTCAGTTTGTCAGTAATGACTGTGTGGATTTGTGACAAGATAGTTGACTTAGGATATAGTAGTAAGTAAAGACCAAGGCAGGTGACTCGTCATGCTAAACGTGCCAAAATCTGGCTCCAAATGCAGAATATTTGAGTTTGGGATACTTTGCGGACAATTAAAAAAAAAAATTATTTAATTTTTTTTTTTTTTTGTTTTGGGGGCGGGGGTGTTTATCCTTGATTCATTTAAGTCGAAAACATTTTTGCTCAATTTGGAAGTTGTGCAGAAATTTGCGATCATTCTGCCCCTGGTTAAGCCAGTTTGTTAGCTTGGGTAAGTACGTCCATCTAATCCATGAAAATGGGCGTGTGACTCCTAATAAATTAAGCACATCTTACCTTGGCATGTGGCCAGGCTGAAACATCAAGGGATTAAAGGTGTATCCCTAGTGTGCTCCAAAATTGCGGTGCAAATCTGTTACAAGGTGGTGGTAAACTTGGCTCCTTAATCAGTTTATGAAGACTGTCTAGTCCAATTCATTAACGGTGACATTTTGTTTGCCAAATGTGATGAAGTTCATTGGAGCGAGAGGTATGCACCTATTAACAAAGTTAAGGCTATGTCCGCACGTTGCTTTTTACCTGCTTTTTTGCTGCTTTTTCAACTGCAGCGTTTAATGCCAAAATGGTTGTGTTCTGCTTTTCAAGCAAAGTCTATGGGAATTTGGGTTTCTTGTCCGCACTATGCAGTTCAAACTGCAGCCTTTTTGTTGCAGAACTTTGGTCAAAAACTCAGCTTTGCACTGCAAAACCCAAATGGCAAAAACAATTGACATAAATCTCCCCCTTCATATCCCTATAACACATACTGTCCACCTACTTTTGGACAACCGTGTGTGTCTATATATGTATGTTGGAACCTCATAATTATGTATAGAGAGGTAATTACTATAATTAAATAGTTAAAATAATCACTGTTCTAATGCCCAAAACGTTCTGCATATGTTCAGAGAAAGTGCCACTCCTGTGACCTAGAAATACCAATACCTGCACTTTCAAGTTGGCTCCAGCTCACTGCAGCAGCTCTGAATGAAACACAAGGTGGACCACAGTGTGAGCAGCCTCTTCTTACCTCAGCACCACTGATCTAGCTACTATTAGATCTTATAGGGTATACAACAGTGTGAGCAGCCTCTACTTATCTCATCACCACTGATCTATCCAGTATTGGACAGCAGTGCGAGTAGCCTTTTTTTTTTTTTTTGTTTTGTTTTTACCTAAACACCCTTAGTATCTCCACTATTAGATCAGATAGGGTATACAGCAGTGTAAGCAGCTCCTTCTTACCTCAAGATCCCTCTTAGCTCTCAAAAAAAATATTTGGTATCGCTTCATTCAGAAAAGTCTGATTTCTCAAAATATAAACTAAAATAAATGGTAAATGGCTTAAGTAGAGTGAAATCAAAACACCAGAATTACGTTTTTATGGTTGTCGTAATACTTTAATAAAATGCAGTAAGAACCTATTAAAGCATCATATCTACCCCAATATGGTATCAGTAAAAATGCCAGCCCATGGTACAAAAAAAGCCATCACACAGCCCCAGATCTACTTCCCCCCCCCCCCCCCCTTAAATTAAAAAAAACCCCACAAGTATACATGTTTTTGTCTACGCCCTCATACTTAAGTGGAGAATTCTAATGCCAGCTCGGTTTTACGATATAGTAAAGACATGGTAAATAAAAAATAATTTAAAAAAAAAAATTATTGAACTTTTTTTTTTTTTTTCTCCCCCCACTTTCAACACACTTGGATTTTTTCCAGTGCACCACATGGTAAAATGAATTGTGTCAAAAAAAGTTTTGTGCTCAACAGTTTGGTATCAGGAAAAAATGTTACCAGTGGATTCATCCCTGTGAGCATAGACGGATGATAGGGGCATTCTGGGCTACCACCTGGGGCTTGTAGCTCAGGGGGCCCTTGGCCAGAATGCCCGCATTATGTTTTGTGTGGCAACATATTGTCCTCTCCCTCCTGAACCCCGGACAGGGACCTTTCCTGGAGGTACGCTGCTGGCAATACCAAGCGGCAGCGCAGCTACAGGAGGGCTACCATCACTGACATCATCAGCCGGCAATACAGAGCGGCAGAGTAGCTACAGTGGAGCTTATGTGGGGGCTCATGCTGTATATAGGAGGCTATGTGGGGGCTCATGCTGTATACAGGGGGCTATATTTAGGATGCTATGTGAGGAGCTCATGCTGTATATAGGAGGCTATGTGGGGGCTCATGCTGTATATAGGAGGCTATGTGGGGGCTCATGCTATATACAGTGAGCTATGTGGGGGCTCATGCTGTATACAGGGGGCTATATTTAGGATGCTATGTGGGGGCTCATGCTGTATACAGGGGGCTATATATAGGATGCTATGTGGAGCTCATGCTGTATATAGGGGACTATGTGAGGACTCACGCTGTATATGGACAGATGTATGGGGGCTCATTCTATAATTAGGGGTTATGTGGGAGCTTCTTTTTTTTTTTTTAATCACATCCAATTGTGGAACTTATTTTTATTCCAAGACCTATTGATTAAAAATGTACTTTGTTTGTGGGAGATCTAGCATCCAGAGATGCTAGAATT
This sequence comes from Anomaloglossus baeobatrachus, assembly GCF_048569485.1. Lineage (NCBI taxonomy): Eukaryota > Metazoa > Chordata > Amphibia > Anura > Aromobatidae > Anomaloglossus > Anomaloglossus baeobatrachus. Next base: position 48,333,572 of record NC_134362.1, read on the forward strand.
TTGCTCAACAGTGATAAAATACAACAATTTAGGGATATTTGGCTTTCTGGGGAAATTCATAGAAAACATACAAAGTTCCAGCTACAGTGAGATTTTATCATGAAAGTCCAGCATTTACTGAAAGCAGAAGCAGAAATGGTGGTGATCTCCTCATCTCAAACAATTTAATGAAGCAAAAGCCAACAACAGTGGTGGGCATAACCCCCCCCCCCCCCAAATGTCAATGTCTCAATAACATGTCATTTGGCCTTCAGCCAAATGACACAGCTGACAATGACAACTCCTGCTGGTCACAAGTGGATTTATTGTCTGCAGAGTTCGGCATCCCATGCTTCTTGAAGGGCGGCCCTCAGGTCATTGAGGTTCTGGGGTACAGAGTTATTGCCTCTACATGGCGACTCAGCTGATCTCATAGGTTTTCTATGGGATTCAGGTCTGGAGAAAGTGCAGCCGTTCCATTTGAGGTTCCCCAGTCTCCAGCAGCTGTTCCCTAATGATGTGACCTCGATGAGCTGGAGCATTGTCATCCATGAAGTTGAAATTAGGCCTGTGGTGTTCATGCAGCGGTACAATGACTGGATTAATGATGTTATTCTAGTAGTAGGGGCTGTCTCTGTACCATTCACACAGTGCAAGGCTGTTCTGTACTGACCGTTCACACTGGCCCACACTGTAACACCACCGCCAACAAAGGCTCGTCTGTGACAACAGTGACTGATGCACAGCGCTCTTCTTGACATCTTCACCATCATTGGAGGCCATCATTTCTACTCAGCATGAATCGACTTTCATCAGTGACCAGCACTGAGGCCACTGGTCCCTCGTCCAGTGGAGATGACGTCTCTGCCTGGTGGTTTGGGCAGGTACCTTGAAGGTCAACTAGCATGCAGAGTGTGCTGGTGTAAATGGTTTTGAATGGTCTGACATGACACTTGGTGCCTCTCCCCTCCCTTAAATGTTCCTGGAGTTGTGTGGCATTCATCATCTGGTTTCCAAGGTCATTGTTCACAATGAAGCAGTCATCAGTGTGGGATGTGGCCAAAGAATGTTCACTTTTCTACATTTCTGTGACTCTTCCAGTCTCAGTCTCTCTGTACAGAGACACAACCTGCAGGTGATACTGTTAGCTCAGTTGTCACGTCTATGCCTTTCTGTGACTCTTCCAGTCTCTCTGCATCTCTGTTAGAACCTTCTTGTGATACTCTAAGCTCAGTGACCACTTCTTTGCCTTTCTGTGACTCTTCCAGGCTCTCTGTATCTCTGTTACAACCTCCTAGTGATACGCTAAGCTCAGTGGCCACTTCTATGTCTTTCCGTGACTCTTCCAGTCTCTCTGTATCTTTGTTACAACCTCCTGGTGATACTCTAAGCTCAGTGGCCACTTCTATGTCTCTCTGTGTCTCTTCCAGTCTCTATCTCTGTTACAACCTGCTGGTGACACTCTACGACGCTCCAAGCTCAGTGGCCACTTCTATGTCTCTCTGTGTCTCTTCCAGTCTCTCTCTCTGTTACAACCTGCTGGTGACACTCTACGACGCTCCAACCTCAGTGGCCACTTCTGTCTGAGAACATCCTGCCTGAAGATTCACAATGGCTGATCAATTGTTAGATGTTGCCTTGGTCTCATCATGTGTTATCAGCAAAGTGTTATTAGTTGTTACAGAAAACTCCGAATATACAGTGTAAAGCTGTCAGGTCCTTATTTTATATGATTATGGTTTACAGGATGCCTGCATATTGTTCTGTAGACCAGCAAAACTTGCAAGTGTAGGTCAGGCAGGCCATTCCTAAGCTTGTGTTTTAGTAGGAAAACGCTGGTCTCTGTCTATGGCTACTAAAATATACATGTATTTCTTTACAGCGAGGGTTAATACGACTTCTGGCATAGCCCGTGTAACGCCTGCCAGGTTTTACTTGGCACCGTGCCGTGGTTATTAATATGGTGCCTCAGAGTGAAGGCACACTTAGGGGGGCATTTTAAAGAATGATAGCAAGCTGGATGCGGTGGGCCCTAATAACAATGTGGGCCCTGGATAGTGGAGTTCAGGGGAGAGACATGTGTGGGAACCCTCTTTTGGGCCCCAGAGGGTTTAATCCACCAAGGCCAAGTGCATGTTCCCTGCGTTGTGCCACCCTGACTTACTACAGACTGCTTGCTGGAGAACGAAGAGGCAGCGTGCTGTTTACAGAAGCCACCAGAAGTAGGACATGTGCTACGCATGTGTTTATACGCTCTAATCTGCATGTCGTAGGATTCTCCTGTCCGGCTTTGTTTCCGTACCGTCAGCGGAGCACACGTCCGGTCTGCATGATTTCTTCGCTTTTGCATTTTAGCTTGGAGTAAGCATCAAAACTTGTTGCAACTGGCTTCAGTGTGAAGTTTTAGCCCCTAGATTTTCCATGTATTTTGCAATATTCATCTATAATCGCTCGTGCAATGAATTATATTTTGTAAATATTCTCACATCCTTCAGTTACATTTAATGTAAGCTATCATAGGTTTTGTGTTTAAAAAGCCACATAGGACAGTAGATACTGTGTTTTTCACACCAGCCTGTCTCCTCTTCAGCTCCAGACTCCTGCAGTTAAGACACCTTTGGTCACAAAACGTTATGTCACAAAGGTCCTTAAGCAGTCTTATCAGGATATAAATGCTGGGGCCCCGAGAAATTGCCCAGTTTCCTCTCCCTTCCCCCTAATACCAGTCCTGCATACTAACCTGTCTTCTATTCATTTATTTTAGACACCTACAATTAAGAGACCTTTGGTCACACGACTGAGAAGTCATCAGAGGTCCTTAATCTTACCCTCGGAATACATATATTGGGGCAGTTAAGGGACCTTTGCTTACATAACACAATGTTTCAAAGGTCCTTAAGCAGTCTTATCAGGATATAAATGTTGGGGCACCTAGGAGAATTAGGGCCCTGTGAAATTGCACAGTTTGCTCCCCTTTCCCCCTAATGCCAGTCTTGCATACTAACCTGTCTCCTGTTCAGTTTTTTTTTTAAACGCCTGCACGTAAGAGACCTTTGGCCACATGACTGTGAAGTCATCAAAGGTCCTTAATCTTACCCTCGGAATATATATATATACAGTTAGGTCCAGAAATATTTGGACAGTGACACAATTTTGGCGAGTTGGGCTCTGCATGCCACCACATTGGATTTGAAATGAAACCTCTACAACAGAATTCAAGTGCAGATTGTAACGTTTAATTTGAAGGTTTGAACAAAAATATCTGATAGAAATTGTAGGAATTGTCACATTTCTTTACAAACACTCCACATTTTAGGAGGTCAAAAGTAATTGGACAAATAAACCAAACCCAAACAAAATATTTTTATTTTCAATATTTTGTTGCGAATCCTTTGGAGGCAATCACTGCCTTAAGTCTGGAACCCATGGACATCACCAAACGCTGGGTTTCCTCCTTCTTAATGCTTTGCCAGGCCTTTACAGCCGCAGCCTTCAGGTCTTGCTTGTTTGTGGGTCTTTCCGTCTTAAGTCTGGATTTGAGCAAGTGAAAAGCATGCTCAATTGGGTTAAGATCTGGTGATTGACTTGGCCATTGCAGAATGTTCCACTTTTTTGCACTTATGAACTCCTGGGTAGCTTTGGCTGTATGCTTGGGGTCATTGTCCATCTGTACTATGAAGCGCCGTCCGATCAACTTTGCGGCATTTGGCTGAATCTGGGCTGAAAGTATATCCCGGTACACTTCAGAATTCATCCGGCTACTCTTGTCTGCTGTTATGTCATCAATAAACACAAGTGACCCAGTGCCATTGAAAGCCATGCATGCCCATGCCATCACGTTGCCTCCACCATGTTTTACAGAGGATGTGGTGTGCCTTGGATCATGTGCCGTTCCCTTTCTTCTCCAAACTTTTTTCTTCCCATCATTCTGGTACAGGTTGATCTTGGTCTCATCTGTCCATAGAATACTTTTCCAGAACTGAGCTGGCTTCATGAGGTGTTTTTCAGCAAATTTAACTCTGGCCTGTCTATTTTTGGAATTGATGAATGGTTTGCATCTAGATGTGAACCCTTTGTATTTACTTTCATGGAGTCTTCTCTTTACTGTTGACTTAGAGACAGATACACCTACTTCACTGAGAGTGTTCTGGACTTCAGTTGATGTTGTGAACGGGTTCTTCTTCACCAAAGAAAGTATGCGGCGATCATCCACCACTGTTGTCATCCGTGGACGCCCAGGCCTTTTTGAGTTCCCAAGCTCACCAGTCAATTCCTTTTTTCTCAGAATGTACCCGACTGTTGATTTTGCTACTCCAAGCATGTCTGCTATCTCTCTGATGGATTTTTTCTTTTTTTTCAGCCTCAGGATGTTCTGCTTCATGTCAATTGAGAGTTCCTTAGACCGCATGTTGTCTGGTCACAGCAACAGCTTCCAAATGCAAAACCACACACCTGTAATCAACCCCAGACCTTTTAACTACATCATTGATTACAGGTTAACGAGGGAGACGCCTTCAGAGTTAATTGCAGCCCTTAGAGTCCCTTGTCCAATTACTTTTGGTCCCTTGAAAAAGAGGAGGCTATGCATTACAGAGCTATGATTCCTAAACCCTTTCTCCGATTTGGATGTGAAAACTCTCATATTGCAGCTGGGAGTGTGCACTTTCAGCCCATATTATATATATAATTGTATTTCTGAACTTATTTTAGCTGTTTACAAAAACAACAAAACTTGTGTCACTGTCCAAATATTTCTGGCCCTGACTGTATATAGTGGAATCTATAAGAGATTGGGGGCCCTGAAAAATTGCGGTTTGACTTCCCCTAATGACGGCCCTGACCATAACTACGGCTTATTTTGGGATTAGTGCTTATATTTCAAGCATACTGTAAAAATCCTGTAAAATCATGCAAGGGCTTATTTTTGGGTAAACACTACATTTTCTCTTTTGTCAGGTTTCAACAGTAAATTGAACAATTATCACTTTTCTCAATTTCGACTCATTCAGTTGGCCATACTCTGTTTACTATGAATAACGTGGACCTTAAGTATAATTCCACATGGGGCCTCTTTTCAAAAGTGCCCCCAACAATTATGCATTGTGGATCCGTTACCAGATTATAAAATATAGAATGCATACATTTATTAAAAATATATATTACTCCTGATGAGGCTGAAGTACTTACTTTCAGAATCCATATAAAAAAGGATGGTCTGAGCACGGACTGTGATTTAAGGACTGGGAATAGGTCTCCTGGCTCAAACTTGACAGCTTCAGGCACATATGAGGCTGTCAACATCAGATGAAGGAGACCCTCAACCATTCCATGTTCCATGACACATGGCTATTGCCATCTTAGGGCTCGCTCACACAGCCATATTTTCCGTCCAAGTGTGATCTGACAAAGCATCGGATTGCACTCGGACCAATATTATTCTATGGGTCTGATTTGGAGTCACCGCATATCCCAGTTGGATCCAATTATCTCATCACACTTGGCCATGCAGGTCAAAGAGTCCATGGTAAACATCGGACTGCATTCGGATGACATCTGAGTGCAGTCCAATTTTCACGCACTGACATTATGGAGAATTTTTTTCTGCTCCATCGTCTTATACAAGAGAATTACCGTAGATCACACTATGGTCATACTCTGACCAAACTTTGATTTGAATAATTGGCCGTATATATACGGCCATCTGACCCAACCCTTAGGCTGATCATCAGTACTTGTCTAGGGCTTAGTCAGGGGTGGCTCTAGTGATGAGCAAGTACTACCAATTTTCAGTACTCGTCACTAGTAATGAGCGAACACTACCATGCTTGGGTAATCGGTACTCGTGACGAGCTGCTGGAAGCTAGGATGGGCGCTACTCAAGTACCCGCGTATAATGGAAGTCGATAGGGGAGGCAAGCATTTTTATGGGATTTCTTGGAAAAATGCACAAATTAACCATTAACTTCCATTATACTCGGGTACTCAAATCGCACTCATCTGAGCACCTCATTACAAGCACCCGAGCATGGTAGTGCCCGCTCATCATTACGAGCACCCAAGCATGGTAGTGCCCGCTCATTATTACGAGCACCCGAGCATGGTAGTGCCTGCTCATCATTATGAGTACCGAGCATGGTAGTGCCCCTCATCACAAGTTACAAGTACTGAGCACACGAGCATGGTAGTGCTCGCTCATCATTAGAAGTACCAGGCACCTGAGCATGACTGTGCCTACTCATTATTACGAGTACCGAGCATGGTAGTGCCCGCTCATCATTACGAGTACCGAGCACCCAAGCATGGTAGTGCCTGCTCATCATTATGAGTTCGAGCATGGTAGTGTCCCTCATCACTAGTTACGAGTACTGAGCACCTGAGCATGGTAGTGCTCAATCATTAAAAGTACCAGGCACCCGAGCATGGCAGTGCCTGCTCATCATTACGAGTACCAAGTACCGAGCACCCAAGCATGGCAGTGCACACTCATCATTCCGAGTACCAAGCATGTTAATGCTCGCTCATCATTCCGAGTACCGAGCATGATAGTGCTCGTTCATCACGACTAGCGATCACTGCATTCCACTCTCATTCCACCTGCAGGGTTCAAGCATATACCACCCCAAAACTTTTGATTACCCACCTTGGAACATAGAATTAGTAAAAGAA